>NC_053022.1:119695066-119893182 GCF_003073215.2 Triticum urartu
AGGGGTATACATGCAAAAAGAGCAAACACAAACGACATTCGGAAATACAATGGTTAGTGCACACAAGGTGTCTATCAAGTAAACATGAGTCCGTATGGCAAGATTGTTTGTGACAAAGTGCATGAAGCTTATCAAGATGATAGAGAATGGTATGCAAAGCGTTCATGGGAGGAAAAGCATTCATTGTGTGCCCAAATGTGTTTTGAATATGATCAATACAACCACGGTGCAAAATGATGTCATAGTGAGACGGTTTATCAATAGCATGAATATGGCAATGGATGCTCAATATGAATAAGTTATCATGCGATTGATGGTAGGCAGTATGATCATAATGTATGAATATGCCATCAAGGAAGATCACAACAAATTTGCGAAGGAAATGCACAAGCTCATATATCATGGATGACATGGGAATACAAGATGCAACAAGGCGATCATAATGTGAGTCAATCCATGCATGGGGTGCAAACTTGTGGTGAGTATGATATGTCCATCGAGCATGACATGTGTGAGCACCATCAACAAATATGTATGTATTGGTGCAATGTGTCAAAGGAGTGATTATGTACCGATGCTCGATGTCGTAGCATGAGTGGAGGTTCGAAGGTGCACCCAATAAGTCTGAGCGCTCCTCAATTTGAAGGTACATAGAGCCAATCTCCAATGTTGCTCCTCCGTTCGCGAGATGTATCATGTAGGCAACAAGAAGGAGACAACAATGAAAGAGTGACCCATCCAATATGCGTATTTGAGGATGGATCAAAGGGAATGAGGTCACCTTTATGAGGATGTCGAAAATGTTGGTGTTGTGCATCATGTATGCCTTCACATGACCAAGGTGTTTCATGACGGTGCCACCTTGTGAATCCTTCAAAATGAAAGAACATGACAAACACTCGGAAAAACAAATGAGGTTAGTGCAAATGCAACACCTATCATTCGAATGGTGAGATACCCAACAAGTGTTTTCATCATGCTTATCATAAGAAAGGACAATATGTGGCATGGTATGAAAGCATAAGATGCGACTACAACCAAAGACAATAGGCTCAAGTAAACAAGCATGCATCACAAGTAATATGTCCAAGTCTCCAAGATGACTGAGCATAGATGCAACAATAGGAGGCTGATACGTCTGCAACATATCTATAATTTTTTATTGTTCCATGCTATTGTATTATCTGTTTTGGATGTTAATGGGCTTTATTTTACACTTCTATATTATTTTTGGGACTAACCTCTTAACCAGAGGCCCGGCCCAAATTGTTGTTTTTTGCCTATTTCAGTGTTTTGCAGAAAAGGAATATCAAACGAAGTCCAAACAGAATGAAACCTTCGGGAACGTGACTTTCTCAACAAATGTGATCCAGGAGACTTGGAGTGGGCGTCGAGAAACAATCAAGGAGGCCACGAGGCAGGGGGCGCACCTACCCCCCTGGGCACGCCCTCCACCCTCGTGGGGCCCTTGTTGCTCCACCGACCTACTTCTTCCTCCTATATATATATCCACGTACCCCCCAAACATCCAGGAGCACCACGAAAACCTAATTCCACCGCCGCAACCTTCTGTACCCAAGAGATCCCATCTTGGGGCCTTTTCCGGAGCTCCGCCAGAGGGGCATTGATCACGGAGGGCCTCTACATCAACTCCATGGCCTCTTCGGTGATGTGTGAGTAGTTTACTTCAGACCTACGGGTCCATAGTTATTAGCTAGATGGCTTCTTCTCTCTCTTTAGATCTCAATACAAAGTTCTCCTCGATCTTCTTGGAGATCTATTCGATGTAATCTTCTTTTGCGGTGTGTTTGTCGAGATATGATGAATTGTGGGTTTATGATCAAGTTTATCTATGAACAATATTTGATTCTTCTATGAGTTCTTTTATTTATGATTGGTTTATCTTTGCAAGTCTCTTCGAATTATCAGTTTGGTTTGGACTACTAGATTGATCTTTCTTGCAATGGGAGAAGTGCTTAGCTTTGGGTTCAATCTTGCGGAGTCCTTTCCCAGTGACAGCAGGGGCAGCAAGGCACGTATTGTATTGTTGCCATCGAGGATAAAAAGATGGGGTTTATATCATGTTGCATGAGTTTATCCCTCTGCATCATGTCATCTTACATAAAGCATTACTCTGTTCTTATGAACTTAATACTCTAGATGCATGCTGGATAGCGGTCGATGTGTGGAGTAATAGTAGTAGATGCAGAATGGTTTCGGTCTACTTGTCATGGACGTGATGCCTATATACATGATCATACCTAGATATTCTCATAACTATGCTCAATTCTATCAATTGCTCGACAGTAATTCGTTTACCCACCGTAATACTTATGCTCTTGAGAGAAGACACTAGTGAAACCTATGGCCCTGGGGTCTATCTTCCATCATATTAATCTTCCAACACTTAGCTATTTCTATTGCCGTTTATTTTACTTTGCATCTTTATTTCTCTTTATCATAAAAATACCAAAAATATTATCTTATCATATCTATCAGATCTCACTCTCGTAAGTGACCGTGAAGGGATTGACAACCCCTTTATCGCGTTGGTTGCGAGGTTCTTATTTGTTTGTGTAGGTGCGTGCGACTCGAGTGTGATCTCCTACTGGATTGATACCTTGGTTCTCAAAAACTGAGGGAAATACGTACGCTACTTTACCGCATCACCCTTTCCTCTTCAAGGGAAAACCAACACAGTGCTCAAGAGGTAGCAAGAAGGATTTCTGGCGCCGTTGCCAGGGAGATTCGCGCCAAGTCAAGTCAAGATTTGACTCCCGACAATGAGCCATTTCTGGCACCGTTGCCGGGGAGTCTACGCACAAGTCAAGACATACCAAGTACCCATCACAAACTCTTATCCCTCGCATTACATTATCTGCCATTTGCCTCTCATTTTCCCCTACCCCACTTCACCCTTGCCGTTTTCTTCGCCCTCTTTTTCAGTTCCCCTTCTCTTTTTCCGTCCGCCTCTTTTTCGCTTGCTTCTTATTTGCTCGTGTGTTGGATTGCTTTCTTGTCATGATGGCTCAAGACACTACTAAATTGTGTGAATTTACCAATACCAACAACAATGATTTTCTTAGCACTCTGATTGCTCCTCTTACCGATGTTGAATCTTGTGAAATTAATGCTGCTTTGTTGAATCTTGTCATGAAAGATCAATTCATCGTCCTTCCTAGTGAAGATGCCGCTGCCCATCTAAACAACTTTGTTGATTTGTGTGATATGCAAAAGAAGAAAGGTGTGGATAATGATATTGTTAAACTTAAGCTATTTCCGTTTTCGCTTAGAGATCGTGCTAAAGCTTGGTTTTCGTCTTTGCCTAAAAATAGTATTGATTCATGGAATAAGTGCAAAGATGCTTTTATCTCTAAGTATTTTCCTCCCGCTAAGATCATCTCTCTTAGAAACGATATTATGAATTTTAAGCAACTTGATCATGAACATGTTGCCCAAGCTTGGGAGAGGATGAAATTAATGATACGTAATTGCCCTACACATGGTTTGAATCTTTGGATGATTATACAAAAAATTTATGTCGGATTGAATTTTGCTTCTAGAAATCTTTTAGATTCGGCCGCGGGAGGCACTTTTATGGAAATCACTTTAGGAGAAGCTACCAAACTCCTAGATAATATTATGGTTAATTATTCTCAATGGCACACTGAAAGATCTACTAGTAAAAAGGTGCATGCAATTGAAGATATTAATGTTTTGAGTGGAAAGATGGATGAACTCATGAAATTGTTTGCTAATAAGAGTGCTCCTACTGATCCTAATGATATGCCTTTGTCTACTTTGATTGAGAATAATAATGAATCTATGGTTGTGAATTTTGTTGGTAGGAACAATTTTGGTATCAACGCATATAGAGGTAATTTTAATTCTAGGCCGTTTCCTAGTAATTCCTCTAATAATTATGGTAATTCCTACAACAACTCTTATGTAAATTTTAATAAGATGCCCTCTGAATTTGAGACTAGTGTTAAGTTTATGAATTCGCAAAAGAATTTCAATGCTTTGCTTGAAGAAAAATTGCTTAAGATTGATGAGTTGGCTAGGAACATGGATAGAATTTCTCTTGATGTTGATTCTTTGAAACTTAGATATATTCCACCTAAGCATGATATAAATGAGTCTCTCAAGGCCATGATAATTTCCATTGATGAGTGCAAAGAAAGAACCGCTAGGATGCGTGCTAAGAAAGATTGCTTTGTGAAAGCGTGTTCTTCTAGTTTCTATGAAAATAAAGATGAAGATCTAAAAGCTATTGATGTGTCTCCTATTAAATCTTTGTTTTGCAATATGAATCTTGATAATGATGGGACTTAAGATGAGCCACCTTTACCTAGAAGGCATTCCAAAAATTCAGAGTTTTTAGATCTTGATGAAAAAATTGGTAAAAGTGGGATTGAAGAGGTCAAAACTTTAGATATCAATGAACCCACTATTTTGGATTTCAAGGAATTTAATTATGATAATTTCTCTTTGATAGATTGTATTTCCTTGTTGCAATCCGTGCTGAATTCTCCTCATGCTTATAGTCAAAATAAAGCTTTTACTAAACATATCGTTGATGCTTTGATGCAATCTTATGAAGAAAAACTTGAGTTGGAAGTTTCTATCGATAGAAAACTTTATGATGAGTGGGAAGCTACTATTAAAATTAAAATTAAAGATCATGAATGCTATGCTTTGTGTGATTTGGGTGCCAGTGTTTCCACGATTCCGAAAACTTTATGTGATTTGCTAAGATTCTGTGAATTTGATGATTGTTCTTTAAACTTGTACCTTGCGGATTCCACTATTAAGAAACCTATGGGAAGAATTAACGATGTTATTATTGTTGCAAATAGGAACTATGTGCCCGTATATTTCATTGTTCTTGACATAGATTGCAATCCTTCATGTCCTATTATTCTTGGTAGACCTTTCCTTAGAACGATTGGTGCAATTATTGATATGAAGGAAGGGAATATTAGATTCCAATTTCCATTAAGGAAAGGCATGGAACACTTCCCTAGAAAGAAAATTAAATTACCATATGAATATATTATGAGAGCCACTTATGGATTGCCTACCAAAGATGGCAATACCTAGATCTATCCTTGCTTTTATGCCTAGCTAGGGGCGTTAAACGATAGCGCTTGTTGGGAGGCAACCCAATTTTATTTTTATTCCTTGATTTTTGCTCCTGTTTAGTAATAAATAATTTATCTAGCCTCTGTTTTGGTTGTGTTTTTTTGTGTTTAATTAGTGTTTGTGCCAAGTAGAACCGTCGGGAAGACTTGGGGGAAGTCTTTTTGATCTTGCTGTAAAAAACAGAAACTTTAGCGCTCACGAGAATTGCTGCCATTTTTATTTGGAAAGAGATATTTAGTTAATTATTTTTGAAGATGATTAATAGATAAATTCCTCACGTCCAGCAATTTATTTTATAATTTTTTGGGTTCCAGAAGTCTGTGTTTGACAGATTACTACAGACTGTTCTGTTTTTGACAGATTCTGTTTTTCTTGTATTGTTTGCTTATTTTGATGAATCTATGGCTAGTAAAAGAGTTTATAAACCATAGAAAAGTTGAAATACAGTAGTTTTAACACCAATATAAATAAATAATGAGTTCATTATAGTACCTTGAAGTGGTGGTTTGTTTTCTTTTACTAACGGAGCTCACGAAGATTTTCTTTATAGTTTTGTGTTGTGAAGATTTCAAGTTTTGGGTAAAGATTTGATGGATTATGGAACAAGGAGTGGAAATAGCCTAATCTTGGGGATTCCCATGGCACCCCAAGGTAAAATACAAGGACACCAAAAATCCTAAGCTTGGGGATGCCCCGGAAGGCATCCCCTCTTTCGTCTTCGTTCATCGGTAACATTACTTGGAGCTATATTTTTATTCACCACATGATATGTGTTTTGTATGGAGCGTCTTGTATGATTTGAGTCTTTTCTTTTTAGTTTACCACAGTCATCCTTGCTGTACACACCTTCTGATAGAGACACACATGAATTGGGATGTATTAGAATACTCTATGTGCTTCACTTATATCTTTTGAGGTATATAGTTTTTGCTCTAGTGCTTCACTTATATATTTTAGAGCACGACAGTTGTTTTATTTTATAGAAATTACTGAACTCTCATGCTTCACTTATATTATTTTGAGAGTCCTTTAGAACAACATGGCAATTTGCTTTTAGGCATAATAAAAACTTTCATATAAGTGCATTGAATACTAAGAGAAGTTTGATACTTGATGATTGTTTTGAGATATGGAGATAGTGATATCAAAGTTGTGCTAGTTGAGTAGTTGTGAATTTGAGAAATACTTGTGTTGAAGTTTGCAAGTCCCGTAGCATGCACGTATGGTAAACGTTGTGTAAAAATTTGAAACATGAGGTGTTATTTGATTGTCTTCCTTATGAGTGGCGGTCGGGGACGAGCGATGGTCTTTTCCTACCAATCTATCCCCCTAGGAGCATGCGCGTAATACTAGGTTTTTGATGACTCGTAGATTTTTTCAATAAGTATGTGAGTTCTTTATGACTAATGTTGAGTCCATGGATTATACGCACTCTCACCCTTCCATCATTGCTAGCCTCTTCGGTATCGTGCATTGCCCTTTCTCACCTTGAGAGTTGGTGCAAACTTCGCCGGTGCATCCAAATCCCGTGATACGATATGCTCTATCACACATAAGCCTCCTTATATCTTCCTCAAAACAGCCACCATACCTACCTATTATGGCATTTCCATAGCCATTCCGAGATATATTGCCATGCAACTTTCCACCATTTCGTTTATTATGACACGCATCATCATTGTCATATTGCCTTGCATGATCTTGTAGTTGACATCGTATTTGTAGCAAAGCCACCGTTCATAATTTTTCATAAATGTCACTCTTGATTCATTGCCCATCCTGGTACACCGCCGGAGGCATTCATATAGAGTCATACTTTGTTCTAGTATCGAGTTGTAATCATTGAGTTGTAAATAAATAGAAGTGTGATGATCATCATTCATAGAGCATTGTCCCAATCAAAAAAATGCCAAAAAAGGAAAAAAGAAGGCCCAAAAAAATAGAATAAAAAGGGGCAATGCTACTATCCTTTTTCCACACTTGTGCTTCAAAGTAGCACCATGATCTTTATGATAGAGAGTCTCTTGTTTTGTCATTTTCATATACTAGTGGGAACTTTTCATTATATAACTTGGCTTGTATATTCCAACAATGGGCCTCCTCAAGTGCCCTAGGTCTTCGTGAGCAAGCAAGTTGGATGCACACCCACTTAGTTTCTTTTGTTGAGGTTTCATACATTTATAGCTCTAGTGCATCTGTTGCATGGCAATCCCTACTCCTTGCATTGACATCAATTGATGGGCATCTCCCTAGACCATTGATTAGCCGCATCGATGTGAGACTTTCTCCTTTTTTGTCTTCTCCACATAACCCCCTTCATTATACTCTATTCCACCCATAGTGCTATATCCATGGCTCACGCTCATGTATTGTGTGAAAGTTGAAAAAAGTTTGAGATTACTAAAGTGTGAAACAATTGCTTGGCTTGTCATCCGGGTTGTGCATGATGAGAGAATTCTTGTGTGACAAAAATGGAGCATGACCAAACTATATGATTTTGTAGGGATGAACTTTCTTTGGCCATGCTATTTTGAGAAGACATGAATGCTTAGTTAGTATGCTTGAAGTATTATTATTTTTATGTCAATATTAAACTTTTATCTTGAATCTTTCGGATCTAAACATTCATGCCACAATAAAGAAAAATTACATGAGAAATATGTTAGGAAGCATTCCACATCAAAAATTCTGTTTTTATCATTTACCTACTCGAGGACGAGCAAGAATTAAGCTTGGGGATGCTTGATACGTCTCCAACGTATCTATAATTTTTGATTGTTCCATGCTATTATATTATCTGTTTTGGATGTTAATGGGCTTTATTTTACACTTCTATATTATTTTTGGGACTAACCTATTAACCGGAGGCCCAGCCCAAATTGCTGTTTTTTGCCTATTTCTGTGTTTCGCGAAAAAGGAATACCAAACGAAGTCCAAACGGAATGAAACCTTTGGGAACGTGATTTTCTCAACAAACATGATCCAGGAGACTTGGAGTGGGCGTCAAGAAACAATCGAGGAGGCCACGAGGCTGGGGGCGCGCCTACCCCCCTGGGCGCACCCTCCACCCTCGTGGGCCCCTCATTGCTCCACCGACCTACTTCTTCCTCCTATATATATATATATATCCACGTACCCCCAAACATCCAGGAGCACCACGAAAACCTAATTCCACCGCTGCAACCTTCTGTACCCAAGAGATCCCATCTTGGGGCCTTTTCCGGAGCTCCGCCGGAGGGGGCATTAATCACGAAGGGCCTCTACATCAACTCCATGGCCTCTCCGGTGATGTGTGAGTAGTTTACTTCAGACCTACGGGTCCATAGTTATTAGCTAGATTGCTTCTTCTCTCTCTTTGGATCTCAATACAAAGTTCTCCTCGATCTTCTTGGAGATCTATTCGATGTAATCTTCTTTTGCGGTGTGTTTGTCGAGATCCGATGAATTGTGGGTTTATGATCAAGTTTATCTATGAACAATATTTGATTCTTCTCTGAATTATTTTATGTATGATTGGTTTATCTTTGCAAGTCTCTTCGAATTATTAGTTTGGTTTTGCCTACTAGATTGATCTTTCTTGCAATGGGAGAAGTGCTTAGCTTAGGGTTCAATCTTGCGGTGTCCTTTACCAGTGACAGCAGGGGCAGCAGGGCACGTATTGTATTGTTACCATCGAGGATAAAAAGATGGGTTTTATATCATATTGCATGAGTTTATCCCTCTACATCATGTCATCTTACTTAAAGCATTGCTCTGTTCTTATGAACTTAATACTCTAGATGCATGCTGGATAGCGGTCGATGTGTGGAGTAATAGTAGTAGATGCAGAATTGTTTCGGTCTACTTGTCACGGACGTGATGCCTATATACATGATCATACCTAGATATTCTCATAACTATGCTCAATTCTATCAATTGCTCGACGGTAATTCGTTTACCCACCGTAATACTTATGCTCTTGAGAGAAGCCACTAGTGAAACCTATGGCCCCCGGGTCTATCTTCCATCATATTAATCTTCCAACACTTAGCTATTTCTATTGACATTTATTTTACTTTGCATCTTTATTTCTCTTTATTATAAAAATACCAAAAATATTATCTTATCATATCTATCAGATCTCACTCTCGTAAGTGACCGTGAAGGGATTGACAACCCCTTTATCGCGTTGGTTGCGAGGTTCTTATTTGTTTGTGTAGGTGCGTGGGACTCGAGCGTGATCTCCTACTGGATTGATACCTTGGTTCTCAAAAACTGAGGGAAATACTTACGCTACTTTACTACATCACCCTTTCCTCTTCAAGGGAAAACCAACGCAGTGCTCAAGAGGTAGCAGAGGCAAGCGACAATGAACAAGATGTATCATGTGAGAGGCACGAACATATATGTCATCAACCCAAGAAAGCGAGTAATAGTGGAACATGGGTGATGCGACAAAGTAAGTAATCATAGTGATCAAGTCAAGCAAGCTAGTAGTGCGAAGATGCAACATACTAGAAGGAATCATGGCAAGCATGTCATGGGTGCAAATAGTGTGCATGAATAATTCACATGACATAGCACAAGCATGAAAGCAAGATATGAGAAAAATATCATCAATGTATCGGTGAGAGTCCATATGTAAATTGCAATGGGACATCATGACTCTCCCAACAGAACAAGCAACAATAGTATGAGGCACATGGTAAACATGGCAATAGCAGCAAGGATCTCCACCAAGCATGCAAATACACATAGAAGTAGTATAATGGTGAATCATGGGTAGATGCAAGCGAGGGTCACAATTGCATGGCAAAGGCATAAAAGCAAGCATAACATGCCAAGTGAACATGGTAGAATGGGCATAATGTGACAAGTGGTAAATAGCCCATAGCTGTGTGAGAGCCAAGTAGAATAGATGAGCATAGTTCTTGCGCGAATGGAACTATGGTAACGGTAGTCCACGGGATCCCAAGTCATCATTGCTCTCAAGAGCTCGTTTCGTCAACTCTTGGGATTGAGAGGTGGACGAGTATACATGAGTACCTACACAAAACAAAGACAAAGGGAAAATTGTGTGTGTGTGGTATATGTACACATCATCCACCATGATGCATACGTGCTTGTGTTGGTTAGCACAAAATATCCAATGCTCAAATAGATGAGATGCGTGATATAGAAACATGTCATCCATCATGATTGGTTTGTTATTATGTATAGCATAATGGAGACTCAAATTGTGTAATGCATCGTGGGAAATATCTAGAGCATATGGAATGCATATGGTGCAAGCAATTATGATAATCATGCAATGTATGGAATGCATCAAAATCTCCTAATATGTATGAGGAAACTATGGGGCTCTCCTCATGATCATTAGTGGAAACATCACATGGAGAATATTGACAACATTCAATACAATGCATATTTGGAACAATGTTATCATGGCATGGTATAGGAGATGAATTGCGCAAATCATGTAAAGGAAGCATGGCAATATCATCACATGAAAAACAAAAGCCAATGACCATCATCTTGTCATCTATACCATAAGTGAAAATGGGATTTATTTTAATGGGGCATGCATAGCTACTATGTTGAGATTGAAATGATGCAATATGGGATATCTCACTCATAGCATATGACAATAAAGGATTATCGAACATGATGTGACCAAAAGAATTTTCACATGATATCCTATGGAGCATAGCATCACAACTAGGCAAATCAACATGCTCATCATCATATTCATCATAAATGGGTAAGTCATGACATGAGTAATTCGCACTAGCATGAAGCATGGGTGGATCAACATCATGCAAGCAATCATTGGTGGGATAGTCCGCTAGTGGGAGAAGGGAAGCACCATCACCTATGTTACCTTTGGAGCATCACTCATGTGTTGTAGGTGAGGTGTCGAAGATCCACTCGTTGTCATCTTCATCTTGATGGAACCATGTGGGGGTGCATCTTCGTCCACCATGGCCATTGTCGCCGTTGGAGGTATGGACTCGTCGAGGGTAGGCATGTATTCATGTAGGATACCTAGCACCAAAGAAAACACACTCAGAGTAGAGGTTAAGTTGTTAGAAATCATAGTGGCCTCACATGCCGTGTCAACTACCTCACTCACTAAGTGTTGTGGCTCACTCACTCCCTCTTGGATGCTCTCACTCATATGGTTGGTGGAGTCACTCAAATGGCTCTCAACCTCACATAGGATGTGTGGCATACTCTCAAGTGTGGGTTAGTAGTTTTCACACTCATCCTCTCATAGGAAATGCACTCAATGTCACATATTGTGGAGTCACTCATGGCACTCATGTGGTGGTGGCTCTCCTCGCATGGCAATTGGGGCATCTCGTCATATGTGGGTGTCAGAGAGATGTAGGTGCAAATGTCTCCATGATCAATCATGTCGTAGTCGTAGCCGTGGATGAAGGCCGAAGATGGCACATCATCAATCTCCTCTAAGACCAAAGATAATATCTCATGTGCGGTCGCGTATCTTGACTCGAAGTATGAGTCCAATATGGGTGCCGTCTTCATGTTGTTCAAGAGGTTCGCACTCGTCGCCGTGGTCAAAGGAAATGGACCTAGCTCGACCGTCTTGTCACCATCTTGTTGTTGGAGGCCCATATGATGTGGCACCTCGAAGCTCGTCTCCATGACCGAAGGGAAATTCCCATGTTCGGCCATCTTCCTTGAGGGGCTTCCGAAGATGGAAGTGTCGCCCTCGCTCGTAGGTGGTCGCCTTGTAGTTGAATATGTTGATGTAGGTGAACTCATGGGAAGTAGGCGAAGATGTCGTACGTCCAAAGGCGAAGATGCCCTGATAACACTTGGCGAAGATGCCGAAGTGGTTGGTGTAGCCATAGCTCCGTCTTGGTGGTGCTCGTCTAGCGGTCTTCTCTTGTGCTCATGAAGTTTGGTCGTAGCTTGATGTAGAGCTTGTTGGGACTTGTAGGTTTGCGCGTGTCGAGCATCTTCATGATGATGGTGTCGTTGTCGTACTTGAGCTTGTAGGAGATGTCGTTCGTCGTCGTCGTGCACATGATGCTTTGACGTGACTTGCCCTTCATGACGATGTGGATCACGAACGTGATGGTGGTCGCCATGGAGATTTGGTCGTGGACGACTTGAGCTTGAATCACATGGGTGCTCCTAAGATGATCAACTTGCTTGTCGTCGCCTTGAAGATGACGAAGGGGAAGTAGATGTCGGATTTTGGGTTCCGGCAGACCCTTGAGGTTCGAACACTGGGGTGCGCGCGGAGATTTCGCCTTCTACCTACCTGCACCCCACCGCCTTGCTAAGATCTAAGCTATGGAAAGAACAACACAAGAGACACAGGGTTTATACTGGTTCGGCCACCGTTGTGGTGTAATACCCTACTCCAGTGTGTGGTGTGATGGATTGCCTCTTGGGCTGATGATGATGAACAATACAAGGAAGAACAGCCTCGCGAGGGTCTGTTCTTGGCTGGGGGGGACGAACTGCTAGGAGGAGTTCAGTCACCCTTCTCTCTCTCTGATTTCGATCCGATTCTCTTGATCCTCGATACTCGATCTCCTCTCTACTTGATGCCCTCCTACCATGGTGGCTAGTCCTATTTATAGAGGCCCTGGTCCTCTTCCCAAATATCGAGCGGGAAGGGAGCCAACAACGGCGGGCTAATTTGAAGGGGGACAGCTAGTACCAGCTATCCTGACAAAAGTAGTCTTCGCCTGCACAAAGCTCTGGTGGTGACACCGTCTTGGGCTCCACGATGACCTCCGTCTTGCAGTCCTCCTGGTCTTGGTCTCGTTGCACCGAAATGGCAACCTTTGCCTGATGCCTCGGTACTCCGCGGCTGCGCTTGCCCCCTTTGCACCAAAGGGGAAAGGAGGACACTGCGCCCGCCTGGCGCCCTTGGTCGTCATGGCTTGCGTCACGGGCACCTCGTGAGGTACCCTGCCTTGATCTCTCCGCCTCCTCGCGAGCCAGCCTGGTGAGGCCATGCCTGAGGAAGCTCCGTGTCATCCGCCCCGCGAGGCTTGGCCCCTCGCGAGGGTCTTGGGTCTGTGTTGATGAAGATGGGCCGTGCTGGGCCCCCCTTTGAGCCACGCCACAGGCCGCAGGCAGGCAAGTCTGGGGACCCCCGTCCCCAGAACACCGATAGTAGCCCCGGCCGAAGGCACGCCCGGACTTGGCCGTGCAGGGAGGCGGAAGGGCAAGAGTGAAGCGCCGCGGGCCCTAACAGCCTGCAGCCTTGGGCGCCGCGTGGCGGTTGATTGGACGTGATCGCCTTAGCAACCGCGCGAGTTAATAAAGGAGCGGCATCCGCCTAGGCTTTGCTTTTTGCTTTCTCCGGTTGCTGCTCAGATCCCCTTTCTCGCGCCTCTCCTTCCTTTCTCCAAAATTCCCAGATCTACTCCGACCGCGTGACCTAGGAAGCCATGGCGCCTCGTCAGTCCCCGGCCGTAGCTTGGTAATCGTCTGCCCTGGACTCGCCGAACGTGTCGGAGGCGAGCCTCGCCCGGTTGCGCCAGATGGCGGCGGCGCGGGGCATCGACGGGGCGAAGGTGTTCAAGGCCGGCTCCGCCACCCTGAGGGCCAAGGGAGCACCTTCTATCCGTTCTTCGTAAGCGCCATTGCTGCTGGCCTGGTGCCTCCCTTCTCCGAGTTATTCTTCTCTGTCCTCCGCCATTATAAGCTACAGGCTCTGCATCTCCACCCCAACTCCGTCCTTCTCCTGGCAATTTTTGCCTATTACTGCGAGGCTCACGTAGGGGTGCAGCCCTTAGTGGCCTTGCTGCGCCACTACTTCTACCTCCGGACCTCTCGCGGTCCTGCTTCCGCGTGCGCGAGCTTCATCGCGTACGGTGGCGCCATTGCCATTTCGAACCCCGGGAAAAGGATTGAGGGCTTCAGGAGCAAGTGGGTCTTGGCGGATGCTGGGCGCATCCACCCTCGGCTGATCTTGACCACGGAGCAACCCACGAGCTCCAGCGATTGGGGTCGAGCGGAGCTCGCGGACCCCCGCGCGAAGCTGGTGTTGGAGAAGATGGACGCGGATCTGAGGCCGGCCAACATGGCGGCGGCGAAGCTGACCGGCGCGTCGCTGCTGAGGGAATTCCTGGAGCAACAGCTGGCTCCGCTTCGGCAGTACTCACTTCCGATGTGGAGGCCCCATCTGAGCCCTGCGGCCTTGGCCGACGGAGATCTGGCTGCGGTCCTCCAATCTCTGGTCGGGGGCGATGTGGCGAGGTTGGAGGGCGCTCCTACGCCCTTGTTCCTCCACGACGACTGGGAGCAGATAGTGGAGTCCATGCTCGTCTTCAACGGGACGGGCCCGTGCCCATGGAAACTCCCGAGGAACCGGTGGACGTGCCCTCCGACGACTCCAGCGAAGAGGAGGAAGGAGGGGAGCGGGAAAAGGGCCTGACTCCGAGGCGACTGACGGAGAGTCGAGGGCTCCCCTCCCCCGGCGCAGGTCCCGCGTTCTCCGCCTCTCTCCGAGCAATGACGACGAGAATGATGACGAGCAGGACGGCGGGAGCTTCCCCCCGATCGTGAAGAAGGACAGGACTGGGCTGATCTCCCGCGGGTCTGTCCCGGCCCCGAGGCGGACTGCAGACGCACCTTCCGCTTCCAAGCTTCCCGAGGTTGACCCTTCCAGCCGGCTTTCAGGCTTCAAATTTGGCCGGAGGCTGCTTGAGCTCACCGGCGATGACCCGTAAGCGCTTGATTCTTATCTTTATTTCTTGTTTTGCTTCTGAGGCTTGACGTCCGCATCTCTTGGATAGGCTGGCGCCCGCAGCAAAGAAGCCGAAGGGAGCTCCTGAGGTTCCATCCGTGGCAGCGCCTCTGCCCGTGAAGGAGGGTGACCGCGACGCGCGGGCTTCTCCTGCCCAGTCGTCCTCGCGAGGCCTGGCTGAGCCGGCTAGGGCGAGCTCAGCCCCCATGGCCCAAGTGACTCCCGAGGTGCCTTTCCCTGCTGCCGCCACTACAGCCGTTGGGGCGCAGCAGGCTCCGCCTCAGGATGCTTTGGCCGTGCTGCCGCCTTCTCCTTCTACTCCACCGACTGCTGTCTCTCCGACTCCTCCTACCGTTCTGGATCGTGCTGCTGCTGAGCTGGACCGGCTGCGGCAGGATCTTCTTGGCGCCGACCCTCGCTTGGTGGCCGGGCGCTTGGAGCTGGCTTCAGGATGGATTCGCTCCGACGCTTCGATTCGGGCGGCGCTGGTCCAGGCCTCGACGGCTTGCGATGAGGAGAAGCAGGCCGTCCTTGAGGCGAAGGCTGCTCGTGACGCAGCCCTGGGGGAGGTGGTCGATGTCCATGGTCGCTGCGAGGCGCTGGAGGACGAGTTGCAAGGCCTGCGGGACCAGCTCGCGAAAGAGGTCCGCCTTCGCCAAGAGCAGGAAGAAGGCGTGAAGGTTTGCGAGGCAGCCATCAAGGAGAGGGAGGTCAAGCTCAGGAAGCGCCGCGACCGCCTAGGCGCGCTGGAGCAGGAGTTGGGGGCGAGGAAGGCCGAGCTGGACGACAAGGCCCTGGTTCTTGCCGAGGACCGCGTGGCCTTCACGGAGATGGAGGCGAAGGCTCGCTCCTCGCTGAGGACGCTTTACGGCAGCGGCCTGGAGAGCCCGCTGGCTGGCGCCGAGGACGGCCCCGCCAAGCTGCTTCCCTTCCTGGTTCGTGCTCTTGAAGATGTCGCCCTTGGCCTTGGCCCCACGGCCGAGGCCGAGGCACGTGTCCTGTCTTCTACAGCGCTGACGTGGGTCCTCACCCACATCTACCTTCGCAATTCCGGCGTCGACCTCGACAGCCTGCTAGAGCCAGTAAGCGGCGAGCGTGCCGCTGCCGCTGCCGAGGCCGTGAAGGGTCGCGCGGAGGCTCTGCTGGGGAAGTTCCGGGCCTTCAGCACCAAGCCGAAGCAAGGCGCTGCCGACCCCACTGCTCCATGAGGCGAACCCACTCCACACTGCTCCACCGCCGACAAGTGACTCCGTTGTGGCTCCTGTCCTGCCTTTAATTCCTGGACATGTATCATGCCTCGGGGAGGCGTCTAAACTTGCGTTTGGCATTGAGATAACAGTGTGGACTGTAATATTTGCTTTTGAATTCCTTGAGATTTACGCTTTTCCTTCCTACTTGCTTATGTTCTACGCCGGCAGAGCCCGGCCCCGCGCATACCTCAGCCGCCGTTAGCCCCGACCGGAAACCAGGACGGGACCAAGGAGTGAGGGGCTACGTGACAAGTTAGGCTCCTGATTCGCGATGCTCAGGAGTCCCCCTTGGCACACAAACAGCAAGTAGGGAGAGCTAGTAAGAGCCCTGAGTCACGATGCTCAGGTACCCCCCCCTTTAACGTGCAAGTGGTCGGCATGGAGAAGAAGAGGTGCCGTGGACCGGCATCAAATAATCAAGCATGGTGGGTCGAACGCATGACTGGAAATAAACGCAAAAGGGATACATGCCGCTGGGTCTGGCCCGAGCGAGTTGGGGATGATGCAGCCCGAGGGGCGCCCCCAACAGGGTAAGCTAACAACATGAAATAAAAGGGATACATGCCGCAGGGACGGACCCACGCGGCCTGGGAATAATGCAGCCCTGGGGGCGCTCCCAGCTGGAAATGAAACTTCAAAGATGTCACCTAATGATGTTGAGGATGAAGGAGTGTTGGTGTAGCAGACTCAGTGGGCTGCGGAAGCCGATCCTCACGAGCCCCCAGGCCTAGGGGCCTCGGGAGGCTCCGGAGGCGCTGGTGGCTCCTCGCAGACCATCTCCATCTCCTCCAGGGCTGCGGAACGCCTGGCCTCTTGTGCCTCCATGATGCCCCTCATGAGGCGCTGGTACGTGGCAGCCGCGTTTGGCAAGCCGTAAGGCATGCGAACGTAGCTGTGGGGTGGACCTCCGCAGCGCCCCACTCGCGAGGGCCAGAGGCGCTCCAGAGAGGCGACTCGATTGAGCCCTGGTATGTCGATGCAGACGCGCAACCCACCATCCTCGCCTGGATGGGGAGCCACTGCTGGTAGGCGACGGCCGCCTTTCATGACTCTTGACTCCTGTAGCTCCTGAATGGCATTGCTGACGAACTCCTGAGGGTCTGGCTCTCCTTGCCTTACTCCTTCTTGAGGGAAACGTGCTTCGAAACACACCTCCATGTGGTGCCCAAGCGCCTCCCTCGTGACCTTAGCCAGGTCGGTGGCCCTCCAGGGGAGAGCCCCCGAGCCCTGCCTAAGGAGGGCGCCGGGCGCGCTTTCCTATGCGATGGAAGGAGGAGAACGGGGTGGTGGAAGACGAATTCCGGTGCACCCCTACCTGGCGCGCCAAATGTCGGATTTCGGGTTCCGGCAGACCCTTGAGGTTCGAACACTGGGGTGCACACGGAGATTTCGCCTTCTACCTACCTGCACCCCTCCACCTTGCTAAGATCTAAGCTATGGAAAGAACAACACAAGAGACACAGGGTTTATACTGGTTCGGGCCACCGTTGTGGTGTAATACCCTACTCCAGTGTGTGGTGTGATGGATTGCCTCTTGGGCTGATGATGATGAACAATACAAGGAAGAACAGCCTCGCGAGGGTCTGTTCTTGGCTGGGGGGGACAAACTGCTAGGAGGAGTTCATTCACCCTTCTCTCTCTGATTTCGATCCGATTCTCTTGATCCTCGATACTCGATCTCCTCTCTACTTGATGCCCTCCTACCATGGTGGCTAGTCCTATTTATAGAGGCCCTGGTCCTCTTCCCAAATATCGAGCGGGAAGGGAGCCAACAACGGCGGGCTAATTTGAAGGGGGACAGCTAGTACCAGCTATCCTGACAAAAGTAGTCTTCGCCTGCACAAAGATCTGGTGGTGACGCCGTCTTGGGCTCCACGATGACCTCCGTCTTGCAGTCCTCCTGATCTTGGTCTCATTGCATCGAAATGGCAACCTTTGCCTGATGCCTCGGTACTCCGCGGCTGCGCTTGCCCCCTTTGCACCAAAGGGGAAAGGAGGACACTGCGTGGGCTGGCGCCCGCCTGGCGCCCTTGGTCGTCACGGCTTGCGTCACGGGCACCTCGTGAGGTACCCCGCCTTGATCTCTCCGCCTCCTCGCGACCCAGCCTGGTAAGGCCGTGCCTGAGGAAGCTCCGTGTCGTCCACCCCACGACGCTTGGCCCCTCGCGAGGGTCTTGGGTCTGTGTTGATGGAGATGGGCCGTGCTGGGCCCCCCTTTGAGCCACGCCACAGGCCGCAGGCAGGCAAGTCTGGGGACCCCCGTTCCCAGAACGCCGATAGTAGACTTGACCAAGGCACGAATCTCCTCCATCCTTGCATCATTCTCCTCCTTTTGTGCAGAAAGCTTGTTGTCGAGGTAGTCTCTTGTACGTAGCTCGGAGTGTCGCATGTCGATGGCGAGTTTGTCAATGCGCTCTCGCAATCTTGATAGTGCGCCTTGCATTTGTCATTGTAGATCGAAGATGGACACTTTGGTGATGTAGTTGTTCAGGCCGTCGTTGTTGTGGAAGACCGGAGATGAAATGCCTTGCCTATCCATCACAATACTCGAGAAAATATGAGTGGAGAAAGGAGAAGCACTATACCAAATGTACCTTGACCGATGTTGAAGATGGATCAATGATCACTCAATTATGTAACAAGGAAATAGCACAATAGGTACCACTTCTTGTCGGTTTCTCACACCTATACAAATAAGGCTTATGGTGGAGCTCGATGAGTATAGTGGCACAAAAATTTGATGCAAAATGTTAGCAAGATTCAATAATGTTGAAAGAGATTCACAAATTCGCAAGTGAAACAAGTAGACCAATAACAATGGATGGCACACGGAAACGCACGCACGGATAGATAAATGGGGTCGTGCAACCAAGGAATTAGCTCAAAATGTGGAATCCACGGAAAACGCTCGTGTTGCACAACTCAAGAGAGACGCTAGCACGATTGCTCAATAGGCGGATACGACACTTGTGCACAACCTATAAGATGCAAAATGTATCAACTTTTTTTCGAGGGTACGCAAATTGCGTACCGTAGCTTTATAGAAGGGGAGAAAAACAATTTACAAGAGTGTTGCGGTGTTGCCAACAGCCACAGGTCGGCAGAGGCCACACAAAGAACTCCAACTCCACACACTAAGCTAACTTCTCACAAAAGATTGCTAACTCCTCTCCCTCCGGCTATCGCCCACATGCGAAGTTCATCGATTATCTTGTTGACTGAATCCATAACTGGAGATGGAGTGCTAGCAGGGTGAAAAACACGATCGTTTCTTTGCTTCCAAAGATGCCAGCAGACTAGAATCACGGAAGAGTCGAAAGCTCTCCGGTTCTCCTTTGCTACCCTCTGCCGGGTGTTTCCCCACCAATGCTCCAGAGTGTCATTGATGTTGGGGGCTAAATTAGGCCCAAGCTTCATCCTGGACAATGCCATGTGCCAAACTTGTCTCGAGATGACGCACTTGACAAGGAGGTGGTCCACAGCGTCTTCTTCCTGATCGCAGAGGTAGCAGGGGGAGATGTCATCTTGGAGACCATGTCTAAGGCGCCGGTCAGAGGTCCAAATCCTGTATTGGATAGCCAGCCACATGAAGATCTTGCAGGTGAGCGGGCCCAGCACTTCCAAACCCATTTAGCGAATGTAACGCTGATTGCACCCTTGAAAAACATCCGATAGGCAGAGGCGGATGTGTAGATTTGCTTCGGATTCCATGGCCAAATTGCCTTGTCCTGTAAGTTGGGGTCCAACCGAGCGGCCAGAATATGATCCCAGAGCCTGATAAACTAAACCAAACCTTCTGTAGACAAGTCACCTGAGATGTCAGACGTCCACCGATGGTTAAGTAGCCCCTCTTTCACTGTTCTTCTATTGACTGTCTGCGTTCGAACTGCACCCCAAACGTCCGGTGCAATCTCCTTGGCCGACACACCTCCCATCCATCTATCTTTCCAGCATAGCGCGGTGGCCCCATCGCCAACTCTCCAGTGGACTAAGCTATCGAAAGCAGCAAGCACTTGTGGATCCTTCTCCATGGGAAGTCCATGCCAGGGGCGACTCCTATCAGTGCGCCGCAACCACTCCCACCTCAACCTAAGGGCCAAGCCCTGGCGCTTCAGATCGACCAGTCCGAGTCGACCTAGATCCTTGGGCCTGCAGACTCTCTACCAAGCAACCAAGCATTTCCCTCCATGTATCTCCTCA
Source organism: Triticum urartu (assembly GCF_003073215.2). NCBI lineage: Eukaryota > Viridiplantae > Streptophyta > Magnoliopsida > Poales > Poaceae > Triticum > Triticum urartu. Next base: position 119,715,380 of record NC_053022.1, read on the forward strand.
GAGCCCTCCCAGAAGAAAGCACGACATCATTTGCTCACTTGCTCCAGTGCCCATTTTGGGGCGTCCGCAATGATTAGGTGGTGCATTGGCCGCGCCATGACTACGTCGTGGACAAGGACCAGCCGCCCAGCTCTAGTTATGAGACCCTTCTGCCAACCCGGCATGAAATTAAGCACGATGTCCACCACCGGCTGCCATTCATAGCATGTTAATTGCCAGATGGATAGTAGGAGGCCCAGATACTTACAGGGAAAGCTCTCCAAGCGCCAAGGCATCGCTCCTTGGACAAGATCCTTGTCTCTGTCTTCCTCTCTGACCAGAATAGCCACTAATTTCTCATAGTTGATACGTAAGACCGAGGCATTGCCGAAGATGTGCAAAGCCTCTCTGACGAACCGGAGATCAGAGGTAGTGGGCCTGATAAACAGAACCACATCGTCCGCATAAATGGAAAGCCTTTGCATCGGCGTACAGCCCGGCATAGTACTCAGCACATTGCACTCCTGTGCTCTGATGATGAGAGATGTGAGCACATCCATAGCGATGACGAATAGGAGCGGCGAGATGGGATCTCCCTGGCGTAAACCTTGAGCATGCAAGAATTTTTGACCTGCATGGCCGTTGACTACCACGCGGGAGTGAGCTGTGGATAGGAGTGTGGATATCCAGGAGAGCCATCTCTCAGAAAAGCCCTTGGCCCGAAGCACTTCAAACATGAAAGGCCAAGATAGACTGTCAAAGGCCTTCGAGATGTCCAATTTAAGCATGACTCCTTTAGCTTTACGCCGGTGAAGAGACCGAGCTACTTGTCTGACAAGCAGGAAATTGTCATGCAAGTTCCTTCCTTTGATGAACGCCGATTGGTTGGGCTGTACGAGCTCATTCATGTGCAGTCTTAGTCTGTTCGCTAACAACTTGGATCCAATCTTTGGCAAGCTATGCACCAAGCTAATAGGCCTGAAATCTCCCACCTGACAAGCTCCCCGCTTCTTCGGGATTAGCGTGATAAGCGCTTGGTTGAGGCGCCCAAATCCGTGGCCATTGCCAAGAAACAAGTGTTGCAGAGCAGCCATCACGTCTCCCTTGACAGTACTCCATGATTTTTGGAAGAATAATCCAATGAACCCATCAGGACCGGGTGCCCAATCAGCGGGCATCTCTTTGATGGTGGCCCACACCTCCTCCTCCGTAAACATAGTGTCCTGGTCATTCAAGTTGATGGGCTGGATCCCAAGGAAGTCCAAATCCACAGTGTTGTCGTGCCTCCTCGCAGTTCCCAACAGATCTTTGTAGGCCTCAAAGAAGAGCTTCTCTTTCCCAAGTTGATCCGTGATCAAGTTCCCGTCATGCGAAAGCGCCGGAATGAAATTCTTCGTCTTCCTCCCGTTCGCCATGAGGTAGAACAGTTTGGTGCTTGCGTCGCCCTCTTGAAGCCAGCGTATCCTCGATCTTTGGCGAGCAATTGTGCGCTCAAGCGAGGCAAGACCTAACGTGGTCAACTTTAAAGTCCTCCTGAGCCACCGTTCACCATCCGTAAGCCGGCGCTTTTCCTGCGCCACATCCAACTGGAAGATGATCCAGTTCGCGATCGCAATCTGTAGCTTTATATTGCCCATCTTTTTCTGCCCCCATGAAGTCAGGTGTCGCGCCGTGTTCCTTAGCAAGATATCCAGGCGTTTGAAAGGGTCATGCACGGCTGGTTCGCACACCCAAGCCTCCTTAACCGCATCTTCATAGCCCTCGAGCTTGGTCCAAAACACCTCAAATCTAAAGCGCTTCTGTGGGTGCATGCTCTCCTGGAGTGTAAGATGCAAAGGGCAATTATCCGAGGAGGAAGTGGATAGAGCTTGCAGGAGGCAGTCCGGATGCGCCAGCTCCCAATCCACAGAAACTAGGGCCTTGTCAATCTTCATGAGGGTGGGGGAATCTCTTTCGTTGCTCCAAGTATAAGCTCTCCCGTGCATATAAAGCTCCTTGAGGCTGTTGCCGTCAACAAACTGGCGGAATTTATGCATCATGCGTCTATCAATAAGCAAGTTGTTCTTATCCATGGCTTGGAGGATCATGTTGAAGTCTCCAATAACCAACCACGCGCCCAGACATAGCGATCTCCTAGCCTCTAATTCCTCCAAGAAAAGCATTTTGTCCTGGTCCTCTTGAGGGCCGTAAACCGTGGTGAGCCACCAGGGTGCACCATCCGTGGGCGAGACAAAGCCAGAGATGAAGTGCGTGTCCCGCACACAATTCGTGATGCGCACCAACTCCGATTTCCAGGCTAAAAGGACTCCTCCCCTAGTGTCAGAAGCAGGTAAGTAATAAAACCCATCATACGCTGGGCCTAGACATTGCATCACCGTGAATGTATCAAATACATGCGAGTTTAGTCTCTTGGATACAAAAAATTGAAGGGTGAGCCATATCCGCAAACTCCCGGAGCGCCTTCTTCTTGACCGAGCTGTTGAGACCTTGCACGTTCCAACACACCAACTCCAGAGCGGGGGACAACATGATGTCAGTCAAGCAACTCCATGGCAAACAGCTCAAGTGAGTAGAGCCACCCTCGAGGCATCTACCGTCCCAAGATCGAATGGGATCGCTTTCCCAAAGATCGCTGCCATCGCCCTCAACTGCGGCTCCTGGATCGGGGAGTCAAACATCTGCCGCAACTGACCCAAAGCCTTGTCCGTAACCGCGAGTCCGTCTGGTGTGATACCAAGCGCCTTTAGGAGTACGGTCTCTGTTGTCGTTGCGCTGGTTTTTTTGGCGCGCAAGCAGACGAAGATCGTGTATTCCGACATGGTGTTTCAAGCGCAACACCCTTGCCACGGACCGCTTCAATCTCTTTGAGGAGCGGAGGGGCTTGTTTCTTCAGCAGCCAAGTGCAGAACACTTTGATATTTGCCACCGCAATTTGCTCTTTAGGAGGAAGCAAAAGATCAGTCTGTACGTGCATGGGAAGGTCACCATCCATGCAGCTGTCACGCACCACCAGGCGATGCGTCTCCATGCAGCCAATCAGCGCCCCGTCCAACTCAGGCTCAGGATCAGAGCCAGCCCCAACCGAGCAGTCCGACCCTACCACCACATGCAGCGGCACCGCGGACGAGATTTCCTCCACTAGGGCCCACCCGGGCGTAGGCACATCCACTTGGACCGAAGCCCCCAGCATCCCCTCCTGGTAAGGCACATGGCGCTGCCCTGGCGCAGGGACCAAGGCTAGACCGGTCTCCTCCGGAATCTTAGAGACAACCGGGCCAATCCCAACAGTCGCAGCGGCATCAACCTCGGGATTCGCTGCTTCCACCAGAACCGAATCATCCGATTTGTCCTCATTTCCCACCTCGGGATTCTCCGCTTCCACCAGGACCGAGTCAGCCGCAATGCCCTCTTTGCCAGCTGTAGGAGGAAGCTCCTGGCCCAGCGCAGAGGATAGCGTGCGAACGGCCTTTGCCACTACCAATGTAACACCCTCGATGCGACTATATCTCCCACGTGTCGAGGCACGACTTAGAGGCATAATCGCATTGAAGGCATATGTCGCAAGTGAGGGAATCTTCACACAACCCATGTAATATCATAAGGGAAAGAGATACATAGTTGGCTTACAATCACCACTTCACACAATTACATGAATAAAGCATTACATCATCCAAATACACTCAAGGCCCGACTATGGAGCCAAAATAAAAGAAGAACCCCAAATGCGACAAAGGTCCCCGATCGACCCCAACTGGGCTCCACTACTGATCAACTAGAACAAAACCACACAAAGGACAAGCTCTTCATCGAGCTCCTCCTGAGCTTGGTTGCGTCATCTGCACGGTCTCATCGGCACCTGCAAGCTGGTTTTGGAAGTATCTGTGAGTCACGGGGACTCAGCAATCTCGCACCCTCGCGATCAAGACTATTTAAGCTTATGGGTAAGGTAAAAGTATGAGGTGGAGCTGCAGCAAGCGGCTAGCATATATGGTGGCTAACATACGCAAATGAGAGCGAGAAGAGAAGGCAAAGCACGATCGAGAAAGTATGACCAAAAAGTGATCCTAAACAACCTACGTCAAGCATAACTCCAACACCGTGTCCACTTCCCAGACCCCGCCGGAAAGAGACCATCACGGTTACACACGCGGTTGATTCATTTTAATTAAGGTCAAGTTTAGGTTTTCTACAACCGGACATTAACAAATTCCCATCTGCCCATAACCGCGGGCACGGCTTTCGAAAGTTCAATCCCTGCAGGGGTGTCCCAACTTAGCCCATCACAAGCTCTCACGGTCAACGAAGGAATAGACCTCCTCCCGAGACATTCCGATCAGACTCGGTATCCCGGTACTACAAGACATCCTCGACAATGGTAAAACAAGTCCAGCAAGACCACCCGCTGTGCCGACAAATCCCGATAGGAGCTGCACATATCTCGTTCTCAGGGCACACCGGATAAGCTAAGCGTATAGGAGCCGACGTAACCCAACTTGCCAAGGGATGGCCCTGCACGGTGCTCTAGGTTGGACCAACACTCAGAGGAGCACTGGCCCGGGGGTTTAAAATAAGGATGACCCTTGGGCTGGCCTAACCCAAGGGAAAAAGAGGCTAGGTGGCAAATGGTAAAACCAATGTTGGGCCTTGCTGGAGGAGTTTTATTCAAAGCAAACTGTCAAGGGGTTCCCATTATAACCCAACCGCGTAAGGAACGCAAAATCCGGGAACATAACACCGATATGACGGAAACTAGGGCGGCAAGAGTGGAACAAAACACCAGGCATAAGGCCGAGCCTTCCACCCTTTACCCAGTATATAGATGCATTAATTAAATAAGATATATAGTGATATCTCAACAAGTAAATATGTCCCAACAAGGAACGACATCTCCATGTTCCAACAAGGAACAAACTTCAATCTTCACCTGCAACTAACAACGCTATAAGAGGGGTTGAGCAAAGAGGTAACATAGCCAATCAACGGTTTGCTAGGACATGGTGGGTTAGAGGTTTGACATGGCAATTTGGGAGGCTGACAAGCAAAAGGTAGGCATCTTAGCATTGGCATAGCAAGAGCGAGCAAACTAGCATAGCAAAGATAGTAGTGATTTCGAGGGTATGACCATCTTGCCTGAAATCCCGCAAGGAAGAAGAACGAGTCCATGAAGAAGACAAACGGACATAGACGAACGGGTCCTCACAAACGCGACGTTACCGGAACCAACCCGAAGAAGCAAAACCGGAAAGAAGCAAACAATCATGGTAAACAACCACCACATAATCATAGCATGATGCTCAATCAAGTATGGTGCATGTCCGGTTTAAATATGCATGGCATGGCAAAGTGCACAAACAATCCTACAAATTAAGTGGATCTCAATATGCAACTCCGTTGCATATTGACGGAACACCACATGACTTATTTAGTTCTCTCTCGTTTATGTACCCAACAATATTAAATGTTGTTAAACATGGAAAGGGGGTGAAGCAAAGTAAAACTACCTATCTAGTCAAATTTAAATGAGGCCGGAAGCAACGAACAACATTTCCGGTAAATCCCCATATGCATATTTTAGGTTTGGTACTGTTCTGCCCTAAACATAATTTTAGAGTTATTAAACATGCAAAACAAGCACACCATGTTAAACTAGGCAAAATTCTACCCCATTTACATATAAAGTTTATTAAATTTGGAGCTACGGTTATTTGGATATGAATTAAATCATTTTAACATGGCATAGGAGCAAATTAATGCAAACAACATTTTAAGCATTTCAAACATAGATGAAAGTTGGATATTATTAATCTACACAAAATTCTGAGCAAGTTTCATATATAAAACATTTTAAACCGATGCACGGTTAGTGAGTTGTTAGATGCATGAACTAGGAGGACTATTCTGCAAAACTGGCAATCCCTGGATAAATGGGCAAAATCGCTCCGCAGAAAAAAAACATGAATCGGGCCGAATCTGGGCAAGCCCAACAGCAGAAGGAAAAAAATGGGGCGCTGGGTGCTCTCTCACCACGGGCTTCGGCCCGGCTGGAGGGGAAGCAGGCCGAGGCGGGGGCGGCGCGCTGGGCCGGATGGAGCTGGCCTGGGAGGCCAAGGCGGCGCTGGGCCTTGGCGCCTGCGACTGGAGAGGAGGCCTGGCGCTGGCTGCGGGAAGCTGGGCCGGCGATGCTGGGCCTTGGAGCTTCGGCCCATGCGGGGAGGAGGCGGAGGCGCTCGTCTCCCTCGATCCTGATGGGATCCCAGGAGGCAAGGGCGGCGGCGCCCGAGGTCAACGGCTAGGCGGCAGCGGCGGCTTGCCGTCGGGGAGGAACAGAGGAGGCCCCTGAGGTGCGGATCCGGACGGGATCCGTTCGTTTCCGGCCGCGGTGGTGAAGATCCGGCGACGGAGGCAGCGAGGCGGCGAGAGTCGGCGCCGGCGACGAGGCTCGGAGGCGGCGGAGGAGGAAGACTCGGGCGGCGGCGGATCTGAGTGGCGGCGGGGAGACTCGGGCGGCGGCGACCGATTGGGCTCCGCGGGTCCGATCCGGGCCCGGCGGGCCTGGCGCGGTTGAGGAGGAGAGAGAGGATGGCGGCGCTGACGTGGCACGCCGTGGTTGGTCGCGGCGGGCGGCGCGGACATGTCCGGCGCGGGAAGAAATGTCCGGCGGCGTGGATCTGAGAATTTTTAGGGTTAGGGGAAGAATGAACCGCGAATTTCGGAGGGGGGTGTATATATAGGCATAGAGGGAGCTAGGAGAGTCCAAATGAGGTGCGGTTTTCGGCCACGCGATCGTGATCGAACGACCGAGATGATGGAGCAGAGTTAGGTGGGTTTTTGGGCCAAATTGGAAGGGTGTTGAGCTGCAACACACACGAGGCCTTCTCGGTCCCTCGGTTAACCGTTGGAGTATCAAACGAAGTCCAAATGATACGAAACTTGACAGGAGGTCTACCGGTAGTAAACCAAGGCCGCTTGGCAAGTCTCGGTCCAATCCGGAAATGTTTAATCCCCACACACAAAAGAAAGCTCGAAATGACCACCGGAGGAGAACGAAGCGCCGGAATGCAAAACGGACAACGGGGAAAATGCTCGGATGCATGAGACGAACACGTATGCAAATGAAATGTGCATGATGACATGATATGCAATGCATGACACGCAAGCAATGACAAGGCAACAACAGCAAATAACTGGACGACACCTGGCACATCGGTCTCGGGGCGTTACAACCAACTCCTGGCCCGCGGTCCCTCCCCTGAGATCTTCTGCGGCCAAACCTGCCGTTGGAGCGATCTCCACCGCGGGCATAGCTGCAGGGCCAGGATCTGCTGCGGCCACCACAGCAGGCACCGAACTGGCTGCACGCATCACCGGCATAGCAGAACGCGGCGGCATGCCCGCGACTCCCATGGCCATCGGAGGAATGCGCCAGTCGGACGGACCAATACGCCCTAGGAGAGCCTGACGATATGAGCCGCCCGGAGCGCCACTCGCCGGAGCACCACTCGCAGGAGCACCGCCGCGAGCATCACGAATGCCATGCGACCATGGGAGAACTCGCCATTCACCACTCCCCGAGAAGCTGCCGGAGTCTTCAGGCAGGCCGCTTTAGCCGCTGCCATCGGAGCTGGGGGGGCGAAGCCAACCCTCCGAACCCGCATGCTCCCTGACTCTACCATTGTGGATGAGAGTCTTGTACTCCAGAAGCTGGCGGGACGTTGGCGGCGATCCACGGGGCTGCCAACCACCTCAGGCTCCGGCACCCATAGCTTCTTGGCCACCGGCACCTCGTCAGGGTCGACGCACCACGCCCGTAGATTGAATAGCGATAGATCGTCCCGGTTGGCTGTCTCCGGTGCTAAACTGTCCACCAGGCAGCCAGTGCCGAGGAGCTCTACTATCGTGTCCCGAGTCCAGACGTGGGAAGGGATGCCTTCGATCATTAGATCCACCTAGGAGCGCATCAGCCTGGTCGTCGCCAGCGCCTGTCGCAGCCATGGCCTGAAGAAGATCTTGAAGAAGCCATGCTCCACCGAATCAGCTGACAGCGCCTTGTTGCGAAGATCTGGTGCCACGAAGACCACGAGGAAGTCTTCTGGATGGTACTTGTGCACAGAGAACTTGTGTCTGGGAATGCCTAGCTGAACAGCGATGGCTTCAGCCGCATCCACACACGAAACCGCCGGCCGCGAGCCACCGACATAAGCCACCACTGCCAGACGGAGGCGCCGCTCCATGTCGTCAATCTCCGGCGAGCGCGAGATGACGCAAACATCACCGGCCGCAGCTGGCTGCGCCAGCCAAGACCCCACAGGTACGGTGTCCACCGCGACTGACAAGGGCCGCCCCTGAGGGGAGACCTGCCTAGTCGCCGGCGACAGCCTGCCCGCAAGTCGTGCTGGCGGCAGCTGCTGGTCGTGGCGCGCCACCTTGGCCATGGCCTCGCGCCGAAGCTCCTCCTCCGGGCGCGGGCTCCTTGGGCGCTTGCACTCCAAAGAGATGTGCCCTTCCAACCCGCAGCGGATGCAGAGCGGCGGAAAGGAGCAATCTTCCTGGCGATGGCCTTCCTTGAAACACTTGAAGCACAGACCGAACAGATCTGGCGGGATTTTGCGCCGCTCCTGAGAGGACGCCGGAGAGTGCGACCTGGGACGTGCCGCCGCCACGAGTTGCCGCAGTCGCATATCCTGCCTCCGACGGCGCCAGAGGGCCTTGCGCGAGGGGCCGGGCTTCCTCCACGGAACAGCGGGGCCCGAGCCAACGGCCGGATCCGGGGCCTCCCCACCAGCCGCAGGGCGCGCACCGGTGGAAGAACCCGCGGAGGACGGCGAGGCGGAGAGCCCAAGGCCGAAGACCACGGGCTGCGGCCGGGACGAAACCGAGGCCGGGCTGGACGCACCAGAGGCCATGAGCGAGCGAGGAGAGGGAATCACCTAGGAGGAGGGGCGGAGGAGAGGGGGCGCCGGGACCGGAGTGGTCGCCGGCGCAGGAGGGTGGACGCCGAGGCCGGAGTGGCCGCCGGCGGGGATAGGGGAGCGGGGGAGCGCAAGGTCTGTGCAAGCACGCATGCATCTAAATGTATCAACTTTCTATCCCAAGTATGCTATATATGTATGTTCCGGTGGTGTGATCCAAGATGATCAGATATGACAATCTTATATGCAATGTGGTATGATGCTATGGCACTTGCTTACAAGCTCTTTTGTTTTTCTCTCTTTTGCTTAAAAGCTTATTCTTCTTCTTTTTTGTATATGGACACAATGCGAAATGCACAAACCAAGATAGCAATTGGGTATATACGGGAACAATCTTGTGACACAAGGGATGGTATGATACCAATATGGTATGGTATGTATGCAATGTATGGTGTAGATCACTAATGTGCACAAGTAACGTTGCCGGCAATACTCAAATGGCTAGTCCTGATAGGCAAGTAACCACGATACCAAGATGATATACAATGGAGGGATACCACGATACCAAGATGATATGGAGGTTACCGTCCGTGGCGATGATGAGTGGCGGTGATCTTGATGGAGATACCAAGATGATGGAGACTCATCCCTAAGTATCCAAAACACCTTAGGAAACGGAAAAACCGTGAACTACAAATCTCAAACGTTAAATGTCAAATGGTGGTAGCAGGAAAGCGGTGGTGGTTGCGGAAGCTCAGTGGGATTACGGAAATGCAATGATGGGTTTTGTGAGTAGGCAATGCGGAAATGGAGGGTAAGGTGGTGGACTATACACAGCGTCCGAGTTGGAAGCACGGTCCCTAAGTAGCCGAAACACCTTAGGAGACACAACTCACAACACAAACAAAATTGGGTTAAATTGGGTTGGCAGAAGTGTATGGTGGGTAAGCCTATGCCAGAGTTATGGTGGTGGTTGATGAAGAAGCAATCATCCCTAAGTAGTCGAAACACCTTAGGAGACTCAAATCACAACTCAAACAACCACTAATGCTATATGGGAACAAAATTGATTAGGTTGCGGAAGGCTATGGTGGTTTTGCGGAAGTTATGATGGAAGCCCTAGGAAAAGATGCCAAAATGCCAAAACTTTGATGGGGTCAAATGGTGATGGTAGTATTTGTGAGGGATGGCGGATGCCAATAGCATCAAAACGAGCTGAAGAATGTCAAAAACGGACTCCGAATGAATTAGTTATGGACAAAACGGTGAAACGGGACATGCTAAATTCCCAGGGACCGGACATCCGGGGTTGGGGGCCGGATATTCGGGGGCTGATGTCCAGAACCGTGCGGATTTTATGCTCCAGGAGCCGGATGTCCGGCCCGACGATTCCGGATCTTGTTTGGGGCGGAAATTTTTGAATTGGGGGCGAAAATTGATGATTTCTGGGGCAAAATTTGATGGATTTCGTGGATGGAAGGTGAGGAAAATTGGGGGAAATATAGATCTACTCAAGACACAATGAATCCATGGATCAAAATCAACAAAACATCATCAAACAACCAAATCACAAAAAAATTGGGGGGCTATTTTTGGTGGGGATTTTTTAATGTAGGACGAAATCAACAAAATTAGGCTAGAAAACAAAGAGGGGAGGCTCCGAAATCATGATCAACGTGGCTCATGATACCAAGATGATGTAGGGTGGAACCCTAGATGGTCGATCTTTCACGAAAGGAGTGTATCCCGCGAAGAACACGAGGAACACGAGGGGAAAACACAAAGGGAAACACAAGAGAAACACTCAAACCAACTAGATTCGGTCACACATGTGCTAGATTCTCGAAACACAAAGGGAGATACACGATCCAAATTCAACAAGGGACGATACAAGGGGTAAACGGTTCTTCTTCGTGAGGAGGTCTTGATGGGGCCACCCAAAAGGGGGTCTTGAATCCAAGGTGGATCTTCTCCGTAGAGGGGTTGCGGTCTCTCTCAAGGAGTAGATCCGATATGGATGAGCGAGGCTCTATCTCTCAAATGAGCTATCACAACGCTAACCCTAAAACATAGGTGGAGATGGAGTATATATAGTCTAAGGGGCGAAGGGGTACATGGGCCTCGGCCCAGATGCGCTCCACGTAGGCAGGGGGCAGATGACCGAGCGTCGGGCCGGATGTCCGGGCCTTCGCGAGGTGTCGGATGTCCGGGCTGGCAGGCCGGATGTCCGGGTTGGAGTGGCCGGTCTCAGATCTCTCTGGATAGGCGGGGTCCGGATGTCTGGCGGCTCGGGAAGAGCCGGATGTCCGGGCCTCTAGCCGGATGTCCGGGCTGACGGGGTTCAGCTTCGGGTGCGTTCTGTGATGGGCGCCAGATTTCCGGGGGTCGGACCGGATGTCCGAGCTGGTCCAGATGTCCAGGCTAAGGCCAGACGTCCGGGGCCTGTAGCAGCTGGCTCTTCTTCCTTCTCCTTCCTTTGCTTCCGCGCACGCTTGGCCTTGGTCCTTGGGTTCTCCATGGTCTCCTCAGGTGTACCTAAGTATGAACAAGGTCTGCGCTTGAAGTAGCATCCATGTCTTACATGCAGAAAGGGAAGATTCGGAAAGGAGCGAGTTCACCTTGTTTCCAATGGCATATGCTTGAGGTCTCAACATGAGGGCACTTGGGGCTTGGAGAGAAGTCGTAGTGTACATGGGGATGATCGTAGGATGCTCCGCATCACGCTACCTCTACATCTACCTTCGGGATTAGTTTTTGACCTAAATAATTGTTATTTGGTGCCAGCGTTGAGCATGAACATTGTATCTGGATCTTGTTTGATGCGAGACGGTTATTCATTTAAATCAGACAATAATGGTTATTCTATTTATATGAATAATATCTTTTATGGTCATGCACCCTTGATGAGTGGTCTATTTTTACTAAATCTTGATAGTACTGATACACATATTCATAGTATTGAAGCCAAAAGATATAAGTTTAATAATGATAGTGCAACTTATTTGTGGCACTACCGTTTAGGTCATATTGGTGTAAAGCGCATGAAGAAACTCCATGTTAATGGAATTTTGGAATCACTTGATTAGGAATCACTTGATGCTTGCGAACCATGCCTCATGGGCAAGATGACTAAGACTCCGTTCTCCGGAAAAATGGTGTAGGATCGAAAGTATGTCTAGAGGGGGTGATTAGACTACTTGACCAAATAAAAATCTAGCCTTTTCCCAATTTTAATTCTTGGCAAATTTTAGCAACTCAGCATAAGTCAAGCAAACAACCTACACATGCAATTCTAAGAGTATAGCAGCGGAATGTAAAACAATTGCATATGAAGGTAAAGGGAGGAGTTTGGAGGGAGCAAACGCAATGTAGACACGGAGATTTTTGGCGTGGTTCCGATAGGTGGTGCTATCATACATCCACGTTGATGGAGACTTCAACCCATGAAGGGTAACGGTTGCACGATCCCACGGAGGGCTCCACCTACGAAGGGTCCACGAGGAAGCAACCTTGTCTATCCCACCATGGCCATCACCCACGAAGGACTTGCCTCACTAGGGTAGATCTTCACGAAGTAGGTGATCTCCTTGCCCGTACAAACTCCTTGGTTCATCTCCACAATCTTGACGGAGGCTCCCAAGTGACACCTAACCAATCTAGGAGACACCATTCTCCAAGAGGTAACAAATGGTGTGTTGATGATGAACTCCTTGCTCTTGTGCTTCAAATGATAGTCTCCCCAACACTCAACTCTCTCTCATAGGATAGGATTTGATGGAAAGATGATTTGAGTGGAAAGCAACTTGGGGAAGGCTAGAGATCAAGATTTATGTGGTTGGAATGAAGTATCTTGACCTCAACACAAGTGTAGGTGGTTCTCTCTCAGAAAATGTATGTTGGAAGTGTAGGCATGTTCTGATGGCTCTCTCCACGAATGAAGAGTGGGTGGAGGGGTATATATAGCCTCCACACAAAATCTAACTGTTACACACAAATCACCAAACTCGGTGGGACCGAATCATACAACTCGGTTAGACAGATTTAGTTCATAATTTGACCATTAGGGTTTTCGGTGGGACCAATATCATTAGGGTTAGGGCATAACGTAATCTCGGTGAGACCGATTACACAAACTCAGTGAGACCGATTTTGGTAATAGGCTAACCAGAGAGTTGGTCAGGCAATCTCGGTGGGACCGATTCGCTCTCTCAGTAGGACCGAAACGTTACGAAAGGGAAACAGAGAGTTTGCATTGCAATCTCGGTGGGACCGATCGCTCATCTCGGTTGGACCGATACATTACGAAGGGAAACAGAGAGATTACAATTCCATCTCGGTGAGACCGAGATCCCTATCGGTGGGACCGAAAAGACTAGGGTTTGTGGCAGTGGCTATGTCAAGTGAACTCGATGGCGCCGGATAGATCAAATCGGTGGGTCCGAGTTTGACTTTTGGTTTGGGATATATTTTGATATGAGAAAGTGGTTGAGGGTTGTGGATCATATCACTAAGAACTTTGAGCAAGAACCTCATTAAGCAACACCTCATCCCCTCTTAATAGTATTGGCTTTTCCTATGGACTCAATGTGATCTTGGATCACTAAAAATGAAACGTAGAGTCTTGTGCTTTGAGCTTGAGCTAGTCCTTTTGTCCTTAGCATTTTGAGGGGTCCACTTTCTAATCCATGCCATGTCAATCATTGAGCTTTTCCTGAAATATTTATCTTCAAGTAGCATTAGCTCAATGAGCTATATGTTGTTAGGAATTACGAAAACCACCCAGGGATAGTTGCACTTTCAATCTCCCCCTTTTTGGTAATTGATGACAACATATAGATCAAAGCTTTGACAAATGATTATAAGATTGAAAAACATCGTTGCTTTGAGAAGTACGAATGTGATAAGCAAGAGCTCCCCCTAAATTTGTGCATTATTTAAAATTTGCTTTTGAATGCAAATGCACAATCGATTAGGATCATGGGTTACTCTTCCATGTCACATACATATTGGTGGAGCGCTCAAAATGATAGAAGCATGCACTCATCACCAAGCAAGTGAATGATCATATATGGAATATAAAGGATAGCATCATTCAACCAAACATTAAGGTAGCATATGATCAACCACATGATCATATAAGTATCTCACAAGGACATAAAGTATCTCACACAAGCACACAATAAAGTAGTTCAACCAAAATAGCAAGAGAGATAAAAAGCAAGACACTATCTCTCGAAGCCTATGATCTATACATATTTCTCCCCCTTTGGCAACAAGTTACCAAAAAGTTTGAAAATGCATAGTGCTATACGTCTCTCAAGCTTGGTCTTCAGGAGGTGGTGTAGATAGAACTCCAAGGATGAAGGCTTCCGATGAAGTAGTTGGAGCTGATGGAGTGGGTGCTAGAGGTGGCACTAGAGCTGTAGCTGCTGGTGCTGACGCTGAAGCTCTAGCATCTTTGACCTCGGACCTTGGACCTCGGACCTCATGGCACATGCTTAAAAGCATCAGTGGTTTATTTTCCTCTCCTCTCCTCTGCTTCCTCCTGAAGCTGCTCAACTGCAGTCTGAATCTCAGTCACCTTCAGATCAAGATCATAGAATTTTGTTTCCACAACCCTCTCCAGGCTCTCCTGATTCTGAGTCAGGGTGGCCAATCCCTTCTCAATCCTCAGTGTAGCTTGAATCAGATAGCCTAATTGATCTTTCTTGCTCTTCTGGAAGACTCGAGATGCCTCTTCAACACTTGGCATCTGGGCAGCTTTCTCAGCCCTTTCCTTGGCTCTCTTCTCCTGGACTTGAGCTGATGATGGTTCTTCCTCATTCATCACAACAGTGTTATCTTCAAACTCAGGATATAGAGGTAGATGCTCCTTGTCCAGCAAGTAAGTCACTGTGCCCATTTTAGAGTAGATGAGCTCCTGAATGTGTGGAGCATATCCAGAACTCCTCTTTTGATCAGCAGCAGTCCTTTTGATTGTTTCTACAATCAAGCTCATAACTTTGAACTTCTGGGGGACATCAAAAATTTGCAGCATGTTGATGGAGTGTCCTCGGATCATCTTGTGATCTCCTGACTTGGTAGCAATGTGTGCCTTAAGATCTAGTTAATGGTAGGCAGACCAGACAATAGATAGTGTACAGATCCAAACTTATGTGTTTCTAAAGCCTTATCAGGGATCTCCTTGTACATGTTTTCCATTGAGTTGTGGTCTTTCTTCTTGGTGGCATACACATCCAAGGCATCTTCATGTTCCTTTGGGGCATTGATTAGTTGGGCCCATTCATCAACTGTGGACTGGTACCTAGTACCCTCAGACATCCAAACTATCCTCCCATCTGGATAGAAGTGGGCAGTGGAGTAGAACTGCATGATCAACTCATCATTCCATTTGGTGAGCTTTTGTCCAACAATTCATCTACTCCACAAGCCTTAAAGCTGTCACACACTCCAGGGAAGTGATCTTCATTTTCTCGGATGAACTCCCAGTCCACCCATTTCATGTCACACACTATGGGCTTCTTGTCAAGCAGAATGGTCTCATAGAAATCTTGTTGTTCCTTTGTGTGGAACCTGTAGTCTCAATCCTGCATCTTTCCTGATGTGCATGTCCTCAACGACTGGGTGAGCATCATTGTGGTCAGGAATTTTGGGCTTCAACTTCGTCAAGACAAGAGAACCATCTTCTTCTTCTTCAGCTTCAGGCACTGGGGCCTTGTTCTTCTCCTCAGCGGGTATACTCCTGGTGTTCCTCTTGGGTTTTGGGGGTTTCTAAGCAGCAGCCTTGGGAGCAGATTTGGGCTTAGATGGAGCAGCCCCTGACTTGATTGCATCTCCCATAAGTTTCTGAGCCTTAGGAGCTGGTGCAGCATCCTCTTCCTCCTCATCCTCTTCTGAATCTCTCATAATGGAGGATCTACCAAGTACTCTGGCAGTGGTCTTCTTGACCCTTTCTTTTCTTTTCTTTCCTTCTCCAGCAGCCTCTCCAGTTGGCTTGGAGGTTTTAGCAATTGAGGCTCTAACTTTTAAGGTTGGCACCCTCTTGGCAGGGGCCTTTTTATGCAATCCAGGCTTAGTTGATGCAACTGTGCCATGCTCTTTCTTCGGCACCTTTTTCTTGGAGTTGACTTCTTCCTCAACAGCCACATAATCCTCATCCTCAAAATCTGAGGTCTTCTTCCTTGTTCTGGTGGCTGCCTTGGGCAAGTTGCTTGGTGTGCTCCTGTTGCCCTCATCAGAAGTGCTAGAGGGACTAGTGCCCTCACTCATATGAACCTGCTCCTCAGACTTGTTCTGGCTGTCACTTTGATCAGACATTTTGCAGGCAAACTGTCAGCAGACCCTGTGAATAGATTGTAGATGGGGTAGAGTAGATGAGCATCACAAAGTGCAGAACTTTGGCAAAACAGATGACTTAAAAACTTAGTTTTAGTTCTTCACAGAAAGCATTTCGGATCTACTGATTTGTAAACTCGGTGATACCAAAGCAGCTTTTGGAACCTAAACTAATGAACTTGGTCAGACCGAGTCATAGTTCAGTGGCACCGAGACTGCTAGGGTTCCATAGATAATCGATCTCGGTCACACCGATTTGCAATTTTCGGTCAGACCGAAAACGCATGTGCAATGGCCTAAGCCAAATTGGTGAGACCGATTTCTACAACTCGGTCGGTCTGAGATGAGTTTCGGCGGAGACCTAACCCTAAATTTTCAAATCAAATCTAATCTACGGGATGCTTTCGCTGGACAGGATGATTTCATACGTGGCAAGAATCATGGCAAAGCAATGTGCTACGAATCGGAGTTAAGGAATAGCACAAAGATCAAGTTCATACCCTACTTCGCGGTGAACTTGCTACGGCGGCAACGGCGGGGCAGATTGCCATTGACGGCGGCGGAGACCAGCGGCGGGAGGTCGCTGGCGGCGAGAGGATGATCCGGAGACCCGAGGAGGCAGAGCAGGTCACGCGCGGGTGAAAGGTTTCGGAAAAATTTCCAAAATTTGACCCGTCAGTTATATAACTGATACGTCTCCAACGTATCTATAATTTTTGATTGCTCCATGCTATATTATCTTCTGTTTTGGACATTATTGGGCTTTATTATTCACTTTTATATTATTTTTGGGACTAACCTATTAACCGGAGGCCCAGCCCAGAATTGCTGTTTTTTTGCCTATTTTAGAGTTTCGCAGAAAAAGAATATCAAACGGAGTCCAAACGGAATGAAACCTTCGGGAACGTGATTTTTGGAACGAACAAGATCCAGGAGACTTGGACCCTACGTCAAGCAACCAACAGGGAAGCCACGAGGTAGGGGGCACGCCTACCCCCCCCCAGGCGCGCCCTCCACCCTCGTGGGCCCCCTGTTGCTCCACCGACGTACTCCTTCCTCCTATATATACCTACGTACCCCCAAACGATCAGATACGGAGCCAAAACCCTAATTCCACCGCCGTAACTTTCTGTATCCACGAGATCCCATCTTGGGGCCTGTTCGGAGCTCCGCCGGAGGGGGCATCGATCACGGAGGGCTTCTACATCAACACCATAGCCCCTCCGATGAAGTGTGAGTAGTTTACTTCAGACCTACGGGTCCATAGTTATTAGCTAGATGGCTCTTCTTCTCTCCTTTTGGATCTCAATACAATGTTCTCCCCCTCTCTTGTGGAGATCTATTCGATGTAATCTTCTTTTGCGGTGTGCTTGTTGAGACCGATGAATTGTGGGTTTATGATCAAGTCTATCTATGAACAATATTTGAATCTTCTCTGAATTCTTTTATGTATGATTGGTTATCTTTGCAAGTCTCTTCGAATTATCAGTTTGGTTTGGCCTACTAGATTGATATTTCTTGCAATGGGAGAAGTGCTTAGCTTTGGGTTCAATCTTGCGGTGTCCTTTCCCAGTGACAATAGGGGCAGCAAGGCACGTATTGTATTGTTGCCATCGAGGATAACAAGATGGGGTTTTTATCATATTGCATGAATTTATCCCTCTACATCATGTCATCTTGCTTAAGGCGTTACTCTGTTCTCTTGAACTTAATACTCTAGATGCATGCTGGATAGCGGTCGATGTGTGGAGTAATAGTCACTACAAAAAAAAGACACATCCGTGACATTTTGGGCCGAATGAAAAAAATTTCTGTCATACGTATGACACTTCTATGACGATAATTGTGACAAAACCCGGTATCATCATAGATGTGGTGGGCTCCTACTTCTATGACAAAAAATCGTGACAGAAAATGGGCTTTTCGTCATGGGCGGGCCGGAGACGTGGCTACATGACATTCTTTGGGCCTTCCATGACGGAAAAAATCATGGTAGAAGCGAGGGGGGGGATTTCGGGGAGTTCCCGGTTACGGTGGGAGGTCGGGGGCCGAGCGATGCGTGTTTCTCTCGTACACGTACGCGCGTGTGTGCGAGGCGTTGGCTCTAACTAAACCCGAGCGAGGCGTTGGGCTCTAACTGAACCCGAGTGATTGCACTGTAGGCTACGCGTTACTGAACCCGAGCGATCGATCGATGGCTGTTAACTGAACCTGATCGAGCGATTCCTTCGCTCCTGCTGCTAACTGAAGTCGATCGATGGGATGAACAGTAAGCGTTGCGGGGGGGGGGGTTGGATGAACAGTGAGCGATGGCATTGCCTCTGGATGAACAGGACCCCGTGGTGTGGTTGACGGCTGGATAAACAGTAGACGGTGGACGGGTGCCCGTGGAGGGGTGGATGAACAGGACTCCGTGGTGTGGAGGGCTAGATGAAGAGTAGACGGTGGAGGGGTGGTTGAACAGGACCCCGTGGTGTGGAGGGCTGGATGAACAGTAGACGGTGGAGGGGTGCCCGTGGAGGGGTGGTTGAACAGGACCCCGTGGTGTGGAGGGCTGGATGAAGAGTAGACGGTGGAGGGGTGGTTGAACAGTAGCCGGTGGAGTAGCGCGCGGTGGAGGCTGGATGAACAGGAGCCCGTGGAGGCTGGAGGAGGTCGACGGTGGAGATGAACAGTATCCCGTGGAGTCCTGTTTTGCGGTACGCCACACCCCTCCCGATGAACAGGACCCCCATTTCGACCGTAGCACTCCAACACAAGTCTGTTTCCTCCGTTTTGCGGTACGCCACACCCCTCCCGATCAATAGGACCCTCGTTTCAACCATAGGAGGTTCGTTTCCTCCGTTTTGCGGTACGCTAGACCCCTCCTGATGAACAGGATCCCGTTTCGAATGTGGCCGGTCGAACACAAGGCCGTTTCCTCCGTTCTGCGGTACGCCAGGCCTCGTTTCCATCGCCTGTTCCGTCCAAGCCCTCCCGATGAACACGACGCATTTCGTTGCCTCCCCATAAACACGACGCATTCCATTGCCTCCCCATGAACACGACGCATTCCATTGCCTCCCCATGAACACGAAGACGACGCTGTTTCTCTGTTCCGACCAGCCATGTACATGAGCCCTGGCCGTACGTATGCGCGGGTAGGCGTTCAATACCCCGCCCGTATGTACACATACGTGGCCGTATTTTCTTTCTTGCACCCTGGCCGCTGTACGTACGTGTAAATGCTACGTGCGCGCCTCTACTACGACACGTGCGCGCCTCTACATCGACCAGTATGTACGTACACATTCGCGACCAGAATGACAACGCTACGTATGCTTCGACCAGGTGGGTCCCGACTATCAGGCACTTCCTTGCCTGCGAAGATGTAGCTGGTCGGTCCCAGCAGTCAGGGGGTGAATCGTTTTTTTCCCCGACGCACTTCCTTGCGTGCGAAGATGTAGCTGGTGAGTCCCAGCAGTCAGGGGGCAACGTTTTTTTCGCGAACTACAGTGGCCCGTTCGGTGGGTCCCAGCTGTCAGGTGGAGGAATCATTATTTTCCGCGTAATAAGGAGGCACTTCCTTGCTGCGGCCGTGGACCCAGCTGTCAGCCTCTCCAGATACAGTCCACGTCTGATGGAAGTCGTTCCTTGACCACGTTGATCACGCCGCGCTGAGAGCACCAGGGCGGTGGACGACGGCGAGGCCTATGAAGGGGACGACACAGAGGCAGGGAAGACTAGGCAGTTGTTTCCCATGCGGAGGGGAGTACGACTGTACGAGGGTTTACTGGTTCGTCTGCCGTCACCGGAGAATAACAGTAGGTGTGGGTGAGTAGAGGGATGGCTAGGCTAGCGATGGGAGTACGGTCGGGCGGTGAGGCCTGCGCGGCAGCACAGCCGGCCGCGAGGAGGAGGGAGCAGGCAGTCCCGCCGGCGCTTGTTTGAGCGGCTGGAGCAGGAAGAGCAAAGATTGAAGAAGCACGACGGCCGTTGGATGGACATCCAACAGTCACTGCTTGTGTGTCAACCTTTTTTTAGGAAAGCCTCAAATCTGTGGAAAACAGCATACGGCCCATCTGCCATTATTTCTAATAATTTACAGCCCATTTGCTAATTCTTAAGGTTTTTTGGAGCCAATATTCTTTTTGTTAGCATTACAGCCCATATTGTGGCAATGGTTAAAAAATTATACGAAATTTTGCATATTTCGGTGCGGTCCGAACTGTTTTTAATGCCGACATTTCGACTCACATTCAAACTGATTTTAAAAATAAATGTATATCAATATAAAATCCAACAAATTCTCCATGCATAAAAATTAATGTAATTTAAAATCTTGAAATGAAAAAAAAATATTTGAAACTAATTGCCGGTTTGATCTATTTTAAAAATGTACAACCCATTTCTCATTACTGATGGGCCATTTTCTCGGCCAGCCGAATGAAAGCTCTCCTCGTCTTGAAAGATTTGCAGCCCAACAGGCCTGACAAAGCGACTTACTTGGCAAATCACAAAAAACTGGGCTGTGGCCGTGGACCCAGCTGTCAGCCTCTCCACGTACAGTACTCTTCCAATGGAAGTCGTTCCTTGACCACGTTGACCATGCCGCGCGGAGAGCACCACGGCGGTGGACGACGGCGAGGCCTAGGAAGGGGACGACGCGGCAGTGGAAGCCCGCGCGGAGAGGACTACGAGGGTTCACTGGTTCGGTTGCGGTGTGAGGCTGCCGTTACCGCAGGGCCTGGCCAGCAGTGGGAATAGTAGGGCGGTGAGGCCTCTGCGGCAGCACAGCCGGCCAGGGATGCAGGAGCATGCGGCACGACCGGCGCTGCTTTGGGCGGCTGGAGCAAGAAGACCAGAGGTTGAAGAAGCACTACGGCCGTTGGATGGACATCGTACAGTCACTGGAGCTAGAATCGTTCATATTGACTAAGTTAACAAAGCCCTTCATCCCCGTCAACTTAGTAGGCCCACAAGTCAGCCTCCCAGCAAGGTGGGTCCCAGCTAGCCGGGGGAGTATTCATTTTTCTGTGCGTAATAAGGAGG
Source organism: Triticum urartu (assembly GCF_003073215.2). NCBI lineage: Eukaryota > Viridiplantae > Streptophyta > Magnoliopsida > Poales > Poaceae > Triticum > Triticum urartu. The sequence continues at coordinate 119,736,634 of NC_053022.1, forward strand.
CACTTCCGGCGGGTCCGAGCTGACAGCGGGGGGAACGTTTTTTTCGCGAAATACGGTGGCCCGTCCGGTGGGTCCCAGCAGTCAGGGGGAAACAATTTTTTTCGCAAAATACTGGTGGCCCATCCGGTGGGTCCCCTCTGTCAGGTGGACGAAATTGTTTTTCCGCATAATAAGGAGGCACTTCCTTGCGGCTGTCGTGGACCCAGCTGTCAGCCTCTCCACGTACAGTACTCTTCCAATGGAAGTCAGTCGTTGACCATGTTGACCATGCCGCGTCGAGAGGACCAGGGCAGTGGACGACGGCGAGGACTAGGAAGGGGACGACTCGGAGCCGGGGAAGATGCGGCAGTGGATGCCCACGCGAAGAGGAGTACGAGGGTTCACTGGTTTGGCTGCGGTGTGAGGCTGCCGTCGCCGCAGAATAACAGGGGGTGTGGGTGAGTAGAGGGATGGCCTGGCCAGCGGTGGGAGTAGTAGGGGCGGTGAGGCCTCCGCGGCATCACAGCCGGCCACGGGAGGCAGGGGCACGCGGCACGACCGGTGCTGGTTTGGGCGGCTGGAGCAAGAAGACCAGAGGTTGAAGAAGCACTACGGCCGTTGGATGAACATCGTACGGTAACAGGAGCTAGAATCGTTCATATTGACTAAGTTGACAAAGCCTTCCGTCCCCGTCAACTTGGTAGGCCCACAAGTCAGCCTCCCACTATGCTGGGTTCCAGCTGGCAGGGGGAATATTCATTTTTTTGTGCATAATAAGGAGGCACTTCCTTGCGTACGAAGATAGCTGGTGGGTCCGACATGTCAGCGGGGGGCACTTTATTTCGTGAAATACAGAGGCCCTTCCGGTGTGTCCTAGATGTCAGGTGGAGGAATCATTATTTTGTGCGTAATAAGGAGGAATTTCCTTGTGTGCGGCCGTGGACCCAGCTGTCAGCCTCTCCACGCACAGTCTACTTCCGATGGTGTCGTTCGTTGACCACATTGACCACGCCGCGCCGAGGGCATCCAAGGTGGTGGACGATGGCGAGGCCCCGGACAGCAACGAGCTGAAGATGGGAAGACGCGGGAGTAGAGTCACAGACAGAGAGGTGTACGAGGGTTAACTGGTTCTAGTGCGGTGTGGTTCGGCAGTCGGTGGAGAAGAACAGGAGGTGTGGAGGGGTGGAGGGATGGCCTGGCCAACGGTGGAGTAGCTTCATAGCGAAGCATGCTAAGCAGAGCTGCTAGCAGCAGGAGGCGGGAGGTGGTCCCGGCGGCGCTGGAGGAAGAAGACGAGAGATTGAAGATGGATGCCGGTCGTTGGATGTAAATCCAACAGCTAACATGTCAGAATCATTTGTTGACTAAACTGACAACGACTTCCATTGGCTTCGACCTATTGGCCCACATTTCAGCCTCCAAAAATGTGGCACGTATTCAACCCATTTTTTCAGAATTTACAGTCTTTTTTTTGCGCGGTAGAATTTACAGTCAATTTGATCTTTTTTTGAATTATAGCCATTAGCTGGGCTGGGTGAACAAATAATGTAGCGTCCATGCGGCCCATTTATTTTATTTCCTAAAAAATTACAGGCCATTTGCACTTTCTCGAAATACACGATTTTGCTGGGCTGATTCTAATTATAATGTTGGGTTGGGCCAGCAATGTTATCAAAAAATAAAAAGGGGCTGAGCATTTTGTTATAAATATATTTAAATAATAAGTGATAGTATTACATTCGTCCTTAAATCTTACCAAGCTTTTGTACACAATCACTAGGATTTTCGTGCCAAAACAATCCAGGATTTTATTTGTTAAGAAATTATTTTTATAAGTTAATAAGATGTGGGATATTGCTTTCTTAATATGTAAGTATCTGTTAAATATATGATGACAATAAAAATAATATATAATAACATATAAAATATATATATATATATTTGAAAAACAGGGAGCATCTCCCCGGTTCCATTGCTGAGAACGAAACCATAACATATTCTGATACAGCAGCTCAAAGAGCAGTTCGAAAGCAAATGTAGAAAAGCTACAAACTAGGGGGTGGATGAACAAGTTCTCTGAATAACATAAATCACCCGAGCAGTGCCAAAGGCAGAGCGGATAGAGCACTCAAATGACACAAGGAGGGTCCAGCGAAGCCTTCATGGTCTTCAGCCGAGGGGCCATGTCAGCCTGCGGCGACCAGTAAGCAAGCGGAGACACCGGGCTGGAAGGCGTAGCATGGTGGATGTCCCTCTTTTTCGGCGCCAGGTGACCATCATCTTCATCAGAAATCTTGAAACGAGCCCACGGGTCCAGCTCCAGAGCAGGTCGAGCCTTGTTCAGCCACAAGTGATCGCCAATGGTTTCTGGAGGGATCTTGTTAGGGTTTCCACGAAGCTCGTCAACTTGTCCTTGTCCGATCCGGAGGAGAGAATCACCCAGTTCCTCACCATGTTCCTGATCAACCTCAAGACTTGCGGAATGGAAATCCAGGAGGTGTTACTGAAAATCATAGCATTTCTATATTTCTAGAGGCACCAAAGGACAGCTGAGCTAACAGTATTTAAAACTGAGCACTTTTTGGTAGCAATCCAGAATCTGGCGACAGATTCGAAGGATGAGCCAATCTGACTAGAGAAATATTCCTCAATGTGGGCCCAGAGATGTTTAGCAACTATACATTCAAAAAATAGGTGAGAATAAGACTCTTGTTCCAAGCAGTAAACACAATCAAGGGGTTTGATGATGTGTCTCTTCCTAAGGTTATCCCTAGTCATCAATTTGTTTTTGGAGAGAAGCCAGAGAAATACATGAATTTTAGGGGGAACTCTCAATTTCTAGACAGCAGGGATAAACACGAGTTGAACCCCTCTAAAGTTGATAACATGATAGAGGGAGCTGGAGGAATACTTCCCCTTATTGTCCGGCTACCAAATCAGGGCATCCGGCTCGGCAGTAAAGGTAATGCTTTTGGCAATTTCCTCCAACTGGAACCATTGTTCCATGAGACTATCACTAAAGTTCCTTCTAAAAGAGAGTTTTAGGCATTGACCGTCCCAAACTTCATTGACACTTTTGTTAAGCTCATTGCGGACAGAGTAAATAGGCCAAAATTGGACTGCTAGGGGGATGTGCCAAACCAAGTATCTTCCCAGAACCTGGTTCTGCTCCCATCCCCTATGTTCCATCTGTAGCCAAATTTCACAGCATGCATAATAGATTTTAATCCTTTCCAGAATCTAGAGGTCTTAGGGTTGGAGGAAGGGACAAAAATATTAGGTTTATTTCCTAGGTATTTATGGGCAATAAGAAGCTTCCAGGGTTTCAGATCTTCCTCATAGAATCTTTTAATCCAAGACCCTAGAAGACAGATGTTAATTTCTTGGAGGTTAGGTATGCCTAGGCCTCCAAAATCTTTTTTCGTAGAGACTAGGGCCCAATTAGCAAGGTTTAGCTTCCTATTTCCCTCAAAATCATTCCACAAGCAATGAGACATCTGAGAATTGATGAGGTTCACTGCCCATTTAGGGAACTTGAAGAAGGAGAGGAGATACACTGGAATGCTAGCCAAACAAGCTTGTATGAGGATCAATCTACCTCTGTAAGAGAGAAGTTTGCCCCTCCACCCAGCAATCCTTTTAATGATTCTATGCAGAAGGGTTGGATATCCTCTCTCCTCAGTTTATCATAGTGGAGAGGGATACCTAGGTACTTAATGGGGAAGTTACCTTTATTACAGACTAGAATAGAGAGGAGGTCAGCTAACTCCGGATCATCCATGTTGATAGGGATGAGTTCACTTTTAGAGTAGTTGATTCTCATGCATGAGACTTGTTCAAACCAGGTTAGAACAGTTTTCAGATTGCTAGCATGTGTGGAGTCATTGTCTAAGAAAAGGATGGTATCATATGCATATTGAAGGCAGATGATGCCACCAGGGCAGACCTCAGGACAGAGCCCTGCAATCAGACTATGACCAGCAGCTTTGCTCAGCATTCTAGTAAGAACGTCCACTACTAAATTAAACAAAAGCGGGGAGATGGGGTCACCTTGCCTAAGGCCTTTACCAGCAAAGAAAAAATCACTTTCACAGTTATTTAACTTGACCCCAACAGACCCCCCATGAGTAAGTTGCTGGATCCAACTCTCCTCTATGAAAGGCTTGGAAAAGATCTAAGAGATCATTTTTCACCAATTCCCAAAAATGCTGGTAAAATAAGAAGGGAATCCCATCAGGACCAGGAGCCCCATCAGGATAAGAGCTAAAAATGGCTTCCTTCACCTCTGTCTCTGAAAAAGGGGCTTCTAGCAGCTCATTTTCAGCAGGAGAGACTTTTTTAGAAGCAGAGAAAAAATTGTTTTGTAGAGAGAACCCAGAAGGGTTTTCTTTCTTAAACAGGTCTTTGTAAAAGTCACTAGCCACTTTCAGTATCTCATCTACCTCAGTAACAGGGCCATTAGGGCCATCAAGGGTGTGAATGAGGGTTTTCCTCCTCCTCTGGTTAGTTACTGCATGGAAGTAAGCAGTATTTCTATCACCCTCCTTAATGTTCCTATCTCTAGACCTTTGTTTGGCTTTGATTTCTTCTTGAAGCCAAATTTTCTTGAGCTCTCCATGGACAAAGTTTAGTCTATTAGTCTCAGCCTCAGAGAGGTCAGTGGTTTCTGCCTTTATATCTAGAGAATCAAACTCAAGGAGGAGAACCCTTTTGTATCTTCTAAGATTAGCTTCCTCATTGGAGTTCCACCCTTTGGTAGTTCTTCTAAATCTCCTGATTTTGATCTGCCAATTTTCTAGGGGGCAGCTGCTCCCAGTAGGCTCATTCCAGATTTTGCTGCCTAGCTCAGTAAAATCTTCTCTAAGCAACCACCACTTTTCAAATTTAAAACTATTGCTCTTTGGAGTTTGGTTAAGACCAGAGTCCCAAGAAAAGGAGTGTGGTCACTACCACATCTGGGCAGATCTCTACAACTAGAAAGGGGAAAGAAACTATCTAATTCTATGTCACAGAAAATTTTGTCAATGGTGGACATAATCCTGGAGCAGCACTTCCAACATATCTAGCAGAACTGTGGGTTTTCCTTCTGACAAGGCAATTCTCAACTTTATGGGTAACCATTTTGCAGATAAAACAACTCTTGGGCTTGACACATTTATCCAAATGATGCCCTGGTTCCCCACAGTTGTAGCAGATCACCTCAGAGTATGCCATAAGGCCCGAAGCAGGGGCAGGAGTAGTTTTCTAGATGTCCTATCTCTTCTTTTGCTGATTCTTGCCTTGAGATTTCCCACTGATCTGAGAGTCAGAACCACCAGCAGATTCATCTTGGGCAATTACAGGAGTCTGCCCAGATTGTGCCCCCATTTGGGGCGGAGGTGGGCCGTACCACTGCCCAACCGGCGCTCCCCCCCCCCATTGTGATAGGGGAAATTCATCGGAGTTCCTGGTTCCTTCTCATCCTCCAGCCAGATGTTGTCTCTTAGGAAGCAGAAATAACCACCAGACAGCTCAATTGAAGCAGATTGCAAGCCTAATTTGAATCTTCTGTAGGTTTGGGGAGAGGTAAGGTAGGGGATCCACATGCTCTGGCACCGGTGGCGTGCTGGTGGGAAGGAGTCTAGTCAAGCATTCCCATCTCGCAGCACGGCGTGGATCTCCTGAATTCACTTCTCCTTTCGCCCATCGAATGAACGCAATCGGCGGCTCACTAGGGCGGGGCATCCTGTGCTTCTCCGAGAAATCTCCTTCGAAGTAGATCCGCAGGGCTAGATTCAGCAGCTCCCAATCCACATGATCCTTGCACATCCAAGCATACCTGCGCGAGTGAGAGAACGGATTTGGTCCCTCCTCGGCTTCCTCCCTCGCAGCTTCCTCCTATGCTTCCCTCCATTCGCGCGTGAACTGGGTCCAGGAGAGAGCGTCGTCGCGGATCCGCATTGCCCGCTCCCTCCATCTCCTCCCTCGAGTCTCCTGCAGCACCGCCGGCGCGACGGAGTCCAGCGGCTGGAGCATCCGCGGGAAGGCTTTGTATACATGTGGGAGATGAATCTTGTACATCTGCCTGTCTTCCAGCCATTCCCCCGTGGATATGGCCGGCAACTCCATGGGGCGCGCGAGCGGACTTGCTGAGGGGGGAAGGTGTGCCCGGAGTCAGGAGGCGGGGGGTGGCGGCGAGATCTATTTGCCAATTACTCCCTCCTTTTCGGTTTATAGGGCTCAATTCAAAAATCTCACCAACCAAGGTAGATGATGAATGGTGGAATACTTTTTGTAGTTTGCAAAAGCACCTAATTAATGCACTTGTTTTCCTCAAAAAATTATGTTTATCAATGCATAAATTGCAATGCATGCATGCATAAAGTACATCATTGGTCAATTTTCTCTTAATACTTGCATGCAATGATTTAATGCACCTTGGAATCTGAACATGTGATGGAAAACAACCAAATTGAGCCTTATAAAATGGAAAAACTAAAATTTTGAGATAAGCCCTATAAACCGAAAAGGAGGGAGTATGTGAACTAAACAGTCAACATATAAAATAATTTAAATATATATAATATACATAGAAGGGAAACATAAGTTGGACCTGGCATTCCTATTCTTATATAGAAAAATAGAACAGACCTCTACGTTTTCTTCAAAAAAAAATACATAAATTGGGCTGCCAAAAATAAAACCTCAGATGGGAGGTCCATAGGCCGGTCGATACATGACGGCCCTAAGAAAATACAAACAGGCCTATGGACCACCCATCCGAGGTCGTGGGCTACGCATGTTAAAAATGAAAGCCTAGACGGGGCGGCCCAAAACCACGTCCAACACTTGCCAAAACTTCGTCCCTCGTTTTCTCTATGTTTCGCACACTCGACATTGTGTGGGCATTTTTACTGTGCATCATATGAAGATGTGCTATGCATGAATGTTGATCAGCATGATGTTAACTGGCTGGTAGTTCCATTTTCGACCATGAATAAAACTTCCAACATGATGTTAACCCTGTTTGAAAAGGTCGTGTTAATATAAATGCTCTGCCTCTGAAAGTTGCAGTTTCTTATCTGAAACTGAACTTGTAGTTTCTTATCTGAAACTGAAACTTGCAGTTTCTTCTCTGAGAATCACATTGTCTGCACTTTTATACTCCTATGAAACTACATTTTTTAAGTGCTAAAAATACATATCTAGAATTCATAAAATACTTTATATGCTCAATACTGCAAATCTGAAATTAAAAAGACATTCATATCTGAAAGTACTTTCAAAATACACAACACAAAACACAATTCACAATCTGCAAATACTAACAACCCTAAGCTCCTCCTGACAATTCACAACATGCCCGACTATTGGGCTGGGGGGCAGCCCCCTCCTATTCCTCGGCGGCAGACAGCCGCCCCGTGAGACGATGTGAACGGCGAGGGAGACGATGGCGAGGAAGTGTCGTCGGGCCAACTGCTTTTCTCCTCTTGCAGTTGGGTTCGGTCGACGAAGACTCCACTCGCTCGCTCTGGCAGGACACCCTCACAAACGGCACCCTGTAGATGCTCGATCCTTCATTCTCTGGTGGATGCTCCATCTGGGATCGATACTCCCACCATCGCTCCCTCACGATCGGATTCGGTGAGTCTTTTTTGCTCCATGGCCCAGAGGAGCAGCTCTATGTACTCCGGCGCGACTCTCTCCGGGATTATCGCCGCCTTTTCGCTCTGTTGCAGATATTTGGCCATGGATGTCGCCGTCGCCGCTAGTTGGTCCTTGTTGTCAAACCAAGACTGTATCTCCAACATCCTAGCTAGCTTCACAGGGTCGCTGTCTATGATCCTCACGTATCGGTTGTACTCCTCCATCGATCTAATTCTCCACAGCACCTTCACTCGCCGGCGGTGGTTTTTGAATGGAAGATGAGAGGAGCAGCGCTGGTTTTGGATTAGAACGGGAGAGGAGCGACGCTGGTTTTGGACTGGAACAAGAGAGGAGGGGCGGTGGTTTTGAAATGGAAGAGGAGAGGAGCGGCACTGCATTTAGATTGGAACAGGAGAGGAGCGGCGGTGGTTTAAGAGGAGAAGAGCGAAAGAGCGGCGCTGGTCTTGGAAGTACTTTTTTGTTGTTTCGCGTATTTTGGGTCAAAGTTTGACCACGTACCGTATTTGACAAGCAAAATGTGAATGCATGTCACCAAAAATTGTATCGTTTGGTTCGTATCTGAATGTACTTTCAAATTATACTCCCTCCATTTTTGTATACAAGGCCACAAACTCATATTACAGGTACCAAGGTAAAAATCAATGCTATGTTTAAGTCAATGTTGCAAGCTAGCTTGTCACCTTGATTGTCGTGTTAATTAATGTGGTTTTTCTCTCTCAAGCACAACAAGCCAACCCTCTTACTCCTCATTGGTTGATTAATGTTGGGAATGCAAGCTAACCTTCCCACTCCCGCATGCACACAAGGGATATTAATGTCCTTGGGTCCTAGTATGAGGCAAACGCCATCAATTTTGCCTCGATTAATGTTAGTGGCCTTGTATAGTTGCAAATTGTAATTTTGATAGTGGCCTTGTATACAACGTATAACATATATTTTATGTGCAAAAATCATGGTCAATTATGACCCAGAATACAAGGGAGACTAGTTAATGTGGGGTCGCTTTCTTAATAGAAGGGTAAATTGATTTTGATTTTGATCCAGTCAGAGCGTTCCGGCCCTCTCGTCCAATCCTAAATCGCTGCCGCACGCTCCTCTCCCTCTTCTCCATTGCAAAACCACCTCCTCTCCTCTCCATCATCTCCATTCCAAAACCATCGTCTTGCCTCTCCCTCTTCTCTATTGCAAGACCACCGTCTCTCCTCCGTTTTCTAGACGCTTTGCTCCAAGGCGTGGGCGCAATCCATGGATACAAAATTAGTATACTGTATACTATTTAAAAGTCGAGGGCGGGGATTTTCCTGCGCGGTAGGCGGTGGGGCAGTTCGGCCTAGTCGGTTCGACAGAGACGCGAGAAGACGAGGGAGTAGGCTACTGCAAACGTAGGGCTATGTGATTTGACAGCGAGTTACTGCTGGACAGGTGGGGCCCCGTGATTTGACTTTCCATTATCATTTTAACTGCGGCGCTACGACCGGCGTGAGTCTCCCAGATTCATGACCACCTCCATACATGTGCCTCTCCCAATGCTCCACCATGTAGTAGAGCCTGGCTCTTGCATGAGAGCCCACTTCTCCACTTTTTCCTTGCCTCTCTTTCCTCCACATATGCAAAAATGCCATGTAAAGCGCACTATTGTACTTACTTTTACTTGCTCCTACAGGTGCTTAAGCTTGCCACATAGGCATAAAGTCTGATGTGGCAAGTTAGTCAAGAAGAGAGAGACTAGTTTGGTGACCCAAGGAAGAAACGGTGCTAAGCGCGTGTACCTAGGTGAAAAGACAATTTTGAGTCTATAGCTAATTAAATGAAGCAAACTTAGCAACACCATTTCATTGGAAGAGGTCACTCCTTGGCAAATGCAATAAATACACGCGCTTAGCACCGTTTCTTCCTTGAGTACGAAGAAAGAGATAGAGAGGAGTAAAAAAATACACTTATAGCCAACCTTGTTGTAGTATGAGTGACTAAGTGATGACTATGTATGACATGCCAACATCAGATAGCCTAACGCACCGTGTTAAATCTCCAAGGGCGCGACTGCGCGAGCGACGCGACGGTCGTGGTAGGCGCGACCATGATACGGGCTGCTGGCAGCCCTTGGATCTGAGATCAAACGTTCGCATGCTAAGTAGCTGAAAATTTGCAGAATAACCCTCCAGGATAGGATATTCACCCATAGGTCTAGAATCACGCCATGCAACCGTTCGATCTCAGATCCAAGGGCTCTCGGAAGCCCGTATCATGGGAGAATGGAAAGCCACTACCCTGCTCGCACGCTGGCAGTTCGCTCCTACTCGTCCCCGCACGTCCTTCAATACTACGGCGGTTCACTCCTAGTCGTCCCGTCCATTCACATTACGGCAGTTCCACTAATCCTAACCCTCCTCCCAAATCCATGGCGTCCCAAATCTCCACGATCGGCGGTGAGTACAAGGTTAGAACCATCACCGGCGATGATTTCGACGTCATCTACACCCGTTCTTCCGTGACGGTGAAAGGATGCCTTTCTCGCTTCAGCCGCATGTTCGAAAACATAGATGATGAGTGGGTCGTTGGGCTAGATGTTGAGTACACCACAGTCCTGGGACGAGATAAGGATCTAAAGGACGAAGAGAGGAAGAAGCCCGCCATGATCCAGGTTTGCGTACATAATGTTTGCTTGGTCTACCACATATGCCATGCCGACGTTGAGTGCCAGGATTTTAAGAACTTCCTCAAGGACAAAACAGTGAAATTCTTACTGTAGACTTTGGTAACGACAAAGAAGTCCTGCGCCGGATAGGCCTCGTTGTAGGCAACACCTTCGACCTCCAGAAGAATCGGCTGGTCTCCTCTCGTCAGCCTTCAATGCTGACCCTGGCAGGAGCCATGGTTCATCCTTCGTATGGTAAACTGGAGAAACCTCATTACATGTTTCATCGTCATGCATGGCAGCGGAATGTACTAGATATAGACCACATCCACTATGCTGCAATGGATGGCTACCTTTGCTTCAATATCTACAAGGGTTGGATGAAGAGCAATAGCCAAGTGTGCGGTTCAAGCAAAGAAGTATCGGCCAAGAGGAAGAGGGACAAGGACGAAGTCGATGACGTGGACGAGGACTCCGAGTAAGGTGGCAGTGTCGTTGCTCATGGTGGTTCTAATGTAGTGTCTGCCAGAATAGTTGCAAAGTTTAATTTCAGGTGTGCTTAATTTAATTTGAGGGGTGTGTTGTGCTGAGCCCCCAGCAGAACTATGTTATGTTTCTTCTCATTACTTTAACTCTTCAGTACGTACATACTAGTATTTCTTACATTTCATCTATTAGTTGGTATAGTACTACCACTCGTTTCTTCACATTATATACGTACAATATATATGGCCAACATCGTATAGCCAGTAGTTTAGTTGTCAAAGAATTTCAGGGTGCTTAGTTTTGTCAAAGAATTCCAGAATGCTTAGAGGGTGCTTGGATCCAAGGGACTTATTTTAGTCTGACTAAAAATAGTCTCTTTAAGAGGCTAAAGTTCCAAGCACCCCTGACTAAAGAGGGGCTAAAACTAGTCTTGAGACTAAATTTTTTTAGTCAGGGGTACCCCTACTAAAATGTGGATTAGTCCTCTCTCTACTCATTTAACTCCTCTCCTTTAACACAGGCGAGTTCTGGATTGGAGGGTTTGGAGGATAATAAATGCTTATTAACTTGATTTTAGCCCTTCGTAGTCGAGTAATAATGTCTTTCTTCCGCCCTCACGTCCACTCAATTTGCATGTGCTGTATTAATTGACCATCAATGAAGTGAACGACTTTACACATGTCAAATTATCACATGGGGTGGATCTTGGTACAAAATTGCATCCGCCCGTGTACCCGCGTGTGCGTGCGAGGAATGAGTGCGTGCATGGCGTGCGTGCACATCTTCGCTTCATGCATGTACTGCTAGTATGGCTCAGGGAGGACGAGTACATTCTTCTGGAACCAGCAGCACGTCAATGTGATCAATCCACGCAAGGAGGTCGCGACAACGCCTACACATGTGCCACGTGGCTTCATGAACTGTAAGAGAGACACTGTGTAGCGTGCCATTGGTATTCTAATTTACGTTTTTTGCACATACTCGAAGTACTAGTAAGGTACACGTGCATTGCACGCATCAGATTTTGCAACCAAATTATGAATAAATACCACACTATAGCATGTAAGCTCTGAGTCATATATGCCTGATGTAGCCCTTCGTTTAATTCTTATAGTTCGTCTCATTCAAAATCAATTAGTTTTTATAAAAAATCTAAGAACGCGGGAATAGGAAAAACATGGGATTATAGTGGAATGTCGTCTTGAATCCTACAGGATTGTACAAGTGTTTGATTGTGCATAGAAAAAACGCAGAATTCTTTCAAAGAGGTTTGAGTGCATGGGATGTTTCCTATGAAATCTAGTGCAAATGAATCATATGGAAAAATTCCTATGGTTTACAATCCTACGAATCAAACAACCAAGATAGCAAAAATTCCTAATGATTAGAATCCTCCAAAATTCCTTTGAGAAACCTTTGAATCAAAGAAGCCCTTAATCTATTTTATGATTCATGGAATTGTGCGTTGTAAAGCATAAAGTAAAAACAAATAATGGCAATTCAACTAGAAAAAAGTTTGGGCATTTATGATACGGAAGATTCTAGAACAAAAGAGAACCACTGTTGTTTTGAGGTTTGTGCATTATGCTTAAGTTCAACCATGGAGTCTGCTAGATTGTACATGTGGCAAAATTCGGTGGGGGGCTAGAAGATGGTGCGAGGGGCCGAGTGGAGGGAGACTATGAAGGAATGCACAAGTGCGAGATCGATATTTAGAGAGAGGGGGCGAACACGTGCGCTGATGCGCGCAGTGGCGGAGCCATGAAAAATAAATGAGCTAGGGGGCCAAGCATTGCTAATCCTTCACGAGGAGGGTCAATTCATGAACTTAAACCATTTTTAGCAGCAATTGTCTAATGATCACATTCATATTAGCCTTGATATCTAGTGATGTTAGGGGGGAGGGGGCAAGGCCCTTACTGCCCCCTGTCTTCGCCATTGTGCACGCGTCTGAGAGATGAAGCGAAAGGCATGGATGATGAGAGGGGGACGTTGGATACATAATTAATGTGGGTGTATTAGCTATATATGTTAATCCTATATAGAGAGGCATAGATTGATCGATGTGGACGTGGGAAAGAGGGTGAGACCTCACTGGATATATCGATTGATCGGTTTGTGTGGAAAACTATGAAAGACCTAGCTATATACACACATACATAGAGGAACATCGATCGTTGCACATGCACGCGTGAGAGATAAAGAATGCCCGATATGATGGAGAGGGGGATGTGTGTTGGTGTGTGCCTTCATGGGAGACCGACCTGAAGAAAAAGATTGCATGCGTGCCATGGATAATGCCGACTGGTAGTGTGTGTGCATGCATGCACGAGAGAAAGTTAGTGGTACAATAAAGAGAAGACTACTGTGTGGGTGTAAAAGAATAGCTGAATAGGTGAGGTCACAATCAATGTAAAGTTGAATTCAAATATTTGAATAAGAGATCCTGATGTTTGAAACCCATGCATGCATGAATATAACGGAGATCTGCGCGGTGTGGTTTGGAAACGAGCATGTTGTAATGTATACACATTGAACAAGGTCAAGCTGATTTGAATTTGAGATACCGATGGAAGACTTCATTTGGCCATGTCGCATCCGTGCATGGACACACTATTCTAATTGGAGATGATGGGTGGCTTTTGCATCACATATCTATATCTATACCCCTATATATATTATATTTTATATTTTTTTATATTGTGTGCGGGTAACTTTAACTTTGAAAGATGGTCGTTGGATGAGGCGAATCGGATGGTCCAAAGATGGCCAATTTGAGCACTACTGGCCGTTGGATATCATCTAGATTCCACCAGATTTCGCCACATGTATAATCTAGAAGACTCCATGGTTGAACTTAAGCATAATGCACAAACATCAAAACACAAGCACTTCTTATTTGTTCTAGAATCTTCCATATCAGAATTGCCCAAATGTTTTTCTACATGATTTTCCATTATTTGTTTTTACTTTATGTCTTACGACGCACAATTCCATGAATCTTAAAATAGATTAGCTTTCTTATAAAAACTAGATGATTTTGAATGAAATGAACTATAAGAATTAAACGAACATCTACATCATGCATATATGACTCAAAGCTTGCATGCTATAATGTGGTATTTATTCATAATTTGGTTGCCAAATCTCATGCGTGCAATGCACGTGTACCTTACTCTAGTCTAAATGGTGTTTGTGTGTGTTGTGCGTGTTGAGGTGCAAATTGTCTTTTTTGGGGGTACACGTTAAGCTTGTTCTTCCGAAATTTCAAGCCGCGCCTTGTTATGCCGAAAATTCAAGCTAGCGTCTCTGTGTATCATGCTGGAAACTCCCGCCTCTTCAACCCGCGCCTTGTTAGCCCGAAATATTTAAGATATATCTCTTGTCTCGTTGTGCTCTGACAACTCCCTCCATCTCAACCCGCACCTTGCTATTCCGAAATTACAACGCGCGCGAAAACTCCCACCTCCTGTGAAATCCCGACACGCGAAATACCCGTGGTACCCCTGAACCGAAAGAACCGCCTCAAATCAGTGGGGGTACTTTCGTAACTTACCCCACATTTCGGACAAGCGTGTCTCTAAGCCATGGTTCCCCACTGCCATCCCATCCGCCCACCCATTCGTACACTGAGGCCGCGAAAACCCGCGACAAAACCCCACACCCTGCTCCGTCCGCCACCCAGCCGGAGCCTCTTCCCTGACGACGTCGTCCACAGCAACACCTCGATGTCCCTCATCCACCGTACCGGATGAGGATCCGTCGTCGATCTCATTGTCCCGCCGGTTCAGCCACCCCGTCCTCCACCTCCAAGAAGCTGCCCCGACGTTCCCCTCGTCTTTCGCGCCACCTCCATTCCCACACGGCCGTCTTCACCTACACCACTAGAAGAGCATCATCATCACTGTTTCCTCGGATGAAGCTGCAGCCTAATCGACGCCACCAAAGAGTTTGTACACTAATCACCGCATTTTCTTCTTGATTCGATCTCACGGTGCTGCCAGCGCTCGGTCCCGAGCCAACACGGCACGGCTCCATCCACGGCGGTGTCGCCGGCCACTTCCTCCACGGCGTCGCTCCCTCGGCGGCAACGTCCACATCAGTAGGACCTGTTGCTGCTTTAGCTCTCGCTCGCGCTGGTGCTCTGCTCTTGCTCTTGGTCCCCTGCCTGGTCTGCTCTTGCTATTGCTCTTGCACGCGCTGCTGCTCTCGCTCTTGCTCTTTCTTGCGATGCTGCTCCGATTTAGCTACACTTCACTCTGATGCCGCCGTGGTGAAGGAAGAACCGGCCGCAGCGGGGAGGGGGGCTTGCCGGAGAGGTACCCCACTATCTATCTTAGGGTTCAGGATGGGGCGGTGGTCGCCGGCGGTGGCGGGGCGTTGGCGGGGCGGTGGCGTGGGGATCGCCGAAGAAAAAGCTTGGCACGGGGGGGGCTAGAGGGATGGCCGGGGCGGCAGCGGACCGGCGGTGGGGAGTGTTTTCGGGGTGGGCGGGGCGGCGCACCACCGGCCGCAGGCGGCGGGGGGCTGCTGTTTGGCCGGCTCAGGGGGGTGGAGGTTGAAGATGAACCGCAGGCCCTTGATTTCGTATCCAACGGCTGCAAAATCGACTGACCAGAGATGAAAAAGTCAGTTGACCGACGTGTAGCCTCACCTTGCTAGTGCGTTCAATTTCGACAGCAAAATTTAGTTTCGACAGCAAAATTCAGTTTCGACAGTTAAGTTCAGTTTTGATAGTTAAGTTCAGTTTTGATAGTTAAATTTAGTTTCTACAGTTAAGTTCAGAGATGAGCGTCTGATGTATTTTACATCTAGCACTTTGTGGTTATGTATTTTACGTCATGTATTGTAGATGCTATTAGAATTCCACTCAGGTTAACATTGTTCGATGTCTCTCTTGTCCTGCTTTAGCCTCGGCGTCGTACAACTCACCGGAGCTGCTCCAACAACGAAACCCTCCATCACAGTGGAGCAGTACCTCGGGCTTCATCTCCAGACGCCTAAGATCTTCTTCCCCTCCTCCGACAGCCAAGTCAGCCGAAGCATCCTCACCGGCCAACCCAATCACGCTGAGATCGACATGGCTTCGCCAAAGAGGTTGTACACTTGTTGCATCTCTTTTTTACTCTACATGTTATATATATTGTCCACTGAGCACTCGTAGTAATGGGAAATACAATTATTTTATCCTACTATATGACAAGCAGTGAGGTACCAGGCAACTTAGCTGTCCGTGATGGACTCTCCTGAACACCATCATTATTTATCTCTGCGCGTTTGAGCTGTGCATTTGTCGATGGGCCTGGGAGTTGAGCTAGTATGGCAGTGGCCTGGGTCCAAAGTAATAGAAGTAGCACAAAAACATTTTTTTAGTGTAGGATTTTCCTTGCTCAAGCCTGCCTACTAGAATCGCCAGTGCTTGAAAGGAAAAGTGAATGAAAAACATCGGAATTGGAAAGTTTCCTATGGTACTACTTTTCATGAATTTGGTGCAAAGGAATGGAGCAAAGGAAAACTGTAGGATTTGTTCCTTTAGTGTCTCCTTGAAAGAAAAACCGTAGGAATTCTAATTTCCACTTCTCCTCCTTTTCATATTCCTATTCATCAAGCACAAGACTAAGAGATAGTAGCATAATAGCATTATAACCGTACATTTTCTTGTGGTTTAACTTAATCTCACCATGCTTTTTTGCATCCTGTGATCTTCCAATTGTTGTGAATCAAACACCCAGATTGGCAGAAATCCTGTGTTTTTAAATTCTCTGTTTTGCACGTGCATTCCTATCCTATTCGTGTCTATTTCCTATCCCTGCATTGTTAGAATCCTCAAATTCAAACAAGCCCTTACTCAATTACTTCTGTTACAGATATGTGTCAAAGAAAACCTTGTGTGGTTTGTCCTGCTCCTGCGGCGCTGTGTTCCACCCCAGCTCAGCTGCTCCAACGACAGAAGGGTTCACCACAGCAGGGATCCTCTCTCCAGACTGTCTTTTGCCGCCTCAGATCTTCTTCCCCGCCGTCGGCAGCCACGGCAACTGCATTACCATCATCAACTGAGCAGATGACCTTGAGGACTACACGGGTCCGCAAGAGAGGTCGCACTCTTCCGTGTCTGCTTATGTTATGCGTCGCTTAATATGATGACATGCTACATTATCGTCGCGTTCACCTATTAGACTCCGAGTCAGGTCCAAACTAATGCTGAAACTTGAGTTTTTAAATGGTTGTGGGGTACATATTGGGGCAGCAATCAGTACTATCTGTCTACTATCTGGTTAATCTCCGGTGTCTACTATGAGTTTCATGTTGGGTGCAAACAAACATTAAAGAACCATTATCTGTATTTTTTAACTAAAGCTATTATCTGCCTGCTATCATTGGTTTTGGGTCTATCCACAGTTTGCTACCATCACTCTGGATTTGTGCATGCACTCCTTACATAATCTCACTATGTTTTATTCCTATGCATGCCAGTTATTGTACACAATGGAACTGATCATGTAGAGCAAAAGAGACGAGCCTTGCATGGCAATAAAATTTCATGCAGACGTCGTTCCATGGTGGGCGCAAAGGCAGCCCCCCCTCCACCCATTTCGGATCGTAATCAAGAGGAAGATAACTGTTATGAGGGGGATTCAGAAGGAGAAGACCACTCCTATTTACCCCATGAGGTCTTCGCTCTAACTTGGCATGCTGATGTTGGTAATATCATGCATATGGTGCCTTGCATTACTTACTGTATACATTAAAGATGTCATCTGCTTAGTTTAGACATGCTTTGTGTCAATGCCATCTGTTTAGTTTCTTTATCGTATATGTGAATCATGCAATGCCATCTTGTCTAGCCAGGCATCATATATGTGAATTTTGCAATGCCACCCTGGTTAGCTAGTCATCTTATATGTGAATTATATCATGCCATCATTTTTTTATTACGTGTTAAATTTGTCAACAATTTTAGTACATTCAATTACTCTTCCTGTGCATCAGCCATTTGGCACGGTCATGGAAAAATCTGGAGTGGAAACAAGGTCTTCAGAGCAAACAATGCTATCTGATGAAGCGCATGTCTTGCCGGTTACCGATAGCTCCTCAGAGGAGGATTCAGAGACAGATGACCAGTCATATCCCCCCCCCCCGAGGTGCATGCCCTAACTTGGCAGGGTTATGTTGCTCATATCGTGCGTATGGTATCTTGCATTGCTATGTCATTTGCTTAGTTTAGACATGCTTTGTGTGAATGCCACCTGTTTAGTGTCTAATTACCATATATGTGAATTATGCAATGCCATCTTGTTGCAAGACATTATATATGTCAATTATGCAATGTTATCTTGTTGCAAGGCATTATGTATGTGAATTATGCAATGCCATGCTGTTTAGGCAAGCGTCATATATGTGAATTATATCCTGTCATCCTTTTTTTGTATTTCTCATTGCTTTTGTCGACAATGTTTGTATATTCAACTGCTCTTCCTGTGCATCAGCCATTTGAATTGGTGATGGAGAAATCTGGAGTGAAAACAAGGTCTTCAGAGCAGACAATGCTACCTGCTGAAGCAGATATCTTGCTGGTTACAGATAGCTCTTCAGAGGAGGATTCAGAGGCAGATGACCAGTCCTATTATCCCCTAAGGTGTATGCTCAAACTTGGCAGGGTTATATTACTCATATAATGCATATGTTGTATTGCAATGCTTAGTTTTTACATCATATACACAATATTGAATGCCATCTCCTTAGTTGACACATCATATATGCGATTGCCCTCTGTTCACTTCCTTAGTATATAAATCATATATTTGAATTATGTCATGCCATGATGTTTACATAGACAGCATGTATCTGAATTATGGCATGCCAACCCATTTTCTAAAGACATAATATAGTTATATCATCTCATCCTGTTTACATAGTCATCATATTTAAATTATGTCATTCTATCCGTGAATTATATCATGCCATCATGTTTCCATCGACGGCATGTTTGTGATTTATGGCATGCCAACCACTTTAATAGACACATCGTATAGTTATATCATGTCATCCTGTTTACATAGTCATCATATTTTGAAGTATGTCATTCTATCCTGTTTAGTTAGCCACCATACATGTGAAATTGTGTCATGCTATCCTGTTTAATTAGCCATCATATATGTGAAATTATGTCCTGCTATTCTGTTTGCTTAGACAACATAAATGTGAATTATTTCATGCCATGTTTTCTTCCCTACTATACATTGCACATGTCTATCTTACAATGTCTGTACATTCAATTACATTTCTTGTTTATCAGCCATTTCAATTGGAGGGAGTGATGGCAGTATCTGTGGGAGTAAAACACGGTCTTCAGAAAAGATCATGCTACCTGTCGATGCAGATAGAACCACGGTTGTACTTGCCCAAGAACCAGCCCCACCACACATAACCCACACTCATGCAGATTGTACCCCTACCCAGTTGGACAGAGAACCAGCTACACCCCTTCTAACCCCAACCCCAGTAGATAGACACCCAGTTCCCGTTGACACAGCACCGTCTCCACCACAGAGCACCCAAACACGAGCAGTTAGTAAGGCAACTGCAGTGACCAAATCATGAGGACCACCACTCCGAACCCGAAGTCAACGCTTAAAGCAGAAGAAGAATTGTTCTCAGGTCAGGTTCCGTAGCTATGGTTCATACCACTTTGCTCTTGCATTACTGTATTTACTGATACCAACTAATTTCAAATTTGAAGGATGCAATTGAAACTCCAATGGTGCAACAGGTATGTTTTAAACCTGTTTCTTCAACGTGTTTGGCTGTTTGCTGTTGTAACTTGCTCTATGTTGATTTCAGTTTTAATTGAATAAACGGTTATGTTCTCATGCCATGCACATTACAAGTGTTGTTATTGCTGTGTAGTTTCCCACACTTATATTCTGTCTATGTTGCTTTGTCTTAAATAGATACAGTTCGATTCGAACTGTATCTATCTTGATTTGGCAACATAAACTAGAATGATATAGACCATACAGTGACCATACTACATAGATATATGTTTGTTTCATGCTGTTATCCTGTCCACCTTACTACTGAACTGGTTTACCAAAATGAGTTTCATATACTACATTGTAAACCTGAGATGTGTTTGTTTGTTTCTCTTTTAAAACGCGAATAAAATATTGGAGAAGAGTACCCTGTTATGCAATGGTAAAGGAAGTAATGCAGATAAGGTTCAAGATAGTGAGACATCCCTGTTGGTCTCCAAGAAAGCTGATAAAAACTATATTGAAGACACTGAGACAACCCCAAAGTCCTGTCTTGATGTAATGTTCGAGTTACTGGCTACCACTGCTGGCACCAGCTCTTCGAACTCATTTCCTGAATCAGTTCGGCTTCTTGACTCTCAACTTCAAGTTGAAAGACATCGATCAGATGCTATGCGATAGGAAGTCGAAGGACTGAGGAAGTCCCTACAGAATTCAAATGCATACTTTCTGGTGCAACAGCAAGCGCTGGAGTACTTAAGCGCCAAACAAGAGAAATTTAATAAGCTTGCTAAGCATCTTGCCAGCATTATGGGTACCCAGGATATTGTTTCTTGAGCTCTTTTGAAGTGGTTTCAGCTCTGGACTTGTTTTGCTGTGGTGTTTATATGCTGCTGTGTTCCCTATATTTGCACTGGTGGCGAACTTTGATGCCTAGTGGATGTAATATGTGTAATAGCCGTGATAGCCTAGTGTAAGTTGCTTGCTTATTTATTTCCTTGTTGTCTTGTTTATTTGTTTGCTTGTAGTCAGTGCAGTTCTTTTTCTGCGGTTTGCTAGTGGCTGCAATAACCTATTTTTTAAAACTAGGCCACAATAACCATGGGCTAATATTTACTGTAGTGACATTGGGCCTCCTACGGGCCGTAGAAACAGTGGGCCTTCTACGGGCCGTAGAAACAGTGGGCCTTCTACGGGTCGTAGAAACAATGGGCCTTCTACGGGTCGTATCATCAATGGGCCTTCTACGGGCCGTATCATCAATGGGCCTTATACGGGCCAAACAGACCGCATTCTGGCCGTAAACGTGCTAGAGTTGGAATCATCCGTTCATGGGCCGACCATAATGGGCCATCGTTAATAGGCCGTATTTGATGACACTATGAAAACGGCCCAATGTATTAACGGACCACAAATGGGCCAACTGTAACCACGGGCTGAATTTGGCCCACAAGCAGAAAATGACAGTAACGGGCCGTAAGTAAACGAATGCTGGAAATGAGCCCAAGAATAAATGGGCTCTGAGAAGGCCGAAAGATAACATGGGCTGGAGACGGCCCAACGGAATAACGGGCCGTTAATGGGTGTAAAGTGATACACTGTTCATTACGGGCCAGTTTCACCACGGGTCGTTAATAGGCCAAGAGTTACATAGGGCCTCATATGGGCCGAAAGACGTCATGGGCCATACATGGGCCAGAAGTGAAAACGGGCTGGAATCATATTGGATGGCCCAGATGACGCTACTGGGCCTAATTCAGATAGGGCGTAACGGGCCTTGGGTTAGCGGGCTGTAAATGGGCTATATGCGAACAGGCCATTAACTGGCTTTCCATGGGCCGGCCCACCACCTTTTGACCAAGTCAAACGGGCCGGCCTTTTCACAGGAATGGGCCTCTGTTGGGTCGTGCCACGTGTCAACATATCATAGGCGCCTTCTGTCCAATGAGTGGATGACATCTGTCCCGACGATGAGCCGACACATGTTTCCTCCAGCCAATGATGATTTTACACGTGGAAAATCCCCATTGGTCGGGGCTGTTAACGGATTATCGGATCCAAAACCCGACCCGATAGCTTAACGGTGTTCTGTTACGGTGGATGCCACGTGTCGGTCACCCTTGACAAAAGCACTTTTGTGACGCGCGATTTATCGTCATGGAAGTGGGCACTTCCGTGATGAAAATTTTGGTAATGTCATGCAACATTTCTACGACAGCACAGGTATGACTATCTTGATTCTGTCATAAATTTGTCATGGATGTACATGCATAACAAAAAACGCGACCTACTATGACAAACACGTATCATCACGGAAGTGTATTGTTTTGTAGTGAGTAGTAGATGCAGGCAGGAGTCGGTCTACTTGTCTCGGACGTGATGCCTATATACATGATCATACCTAGATATTCTCATAACTATGCTCAATTCTGTCAATTGCTCAATAGTAATTTGTTCACCCATCGTAAAATACTTATGCTCTTGAGATAAGCCACTAGTGAAACCTATGGCCCCCGGGTCTATCTTCCATCATATTAATCTTCCAACACTTAGTTATTTCCTTTGCTTTTTTACTTTGCTTTTATTTTACTTTGCATCTTTATCATAAAAATACCAAAAATATTATCTTATCATATCTATCAGATCTCACTCTCGTAAGTGACCGTGTAGGGATTGACAACTACTTATCGCATTGGTTGCGAGCATTTATTTGTTTTGTGTAGGTGCGAGGGACTCGTGCGTAGCCTCCTACTGGATTGATACCTTGGTTCTCAAAAACTGAGGGAAATACTTACGCTACTTTGCTGCATCACCCTTTCCTCTTCAAGGGAAAACCAACGCAATGCTCAAGAGGTAGCAAGAAGGATTTCTGGCGCCGTTGTCGGGGAGGTCTACGCAAAAGTCAACATACCAAGTACCCATCACAAACCCTTATCTCCCGCATTACATTATTTTGCCTCTCGTTTTCCTCTCCCCCCACTTCACCCTTGTCGTTTTATTTGCCCTCTCTCTCTATCCTCCCTCTCGTTCTCTATTTGCCTCTTTTTTTGCCTGTTCCTCATTTGCTTGTGTGTTGGATTGCTTGCTTGTCACGATGGCTCAAGATAACACTAAATTGTGTGACTTTACCAATACCAACAACAATGATTTTATTAGCACTCCGATTGCTCCTCTTACCGATGATGAATCTTGTGAAATTAATGTTGCCTTGCTGAATCTTGCAATGAAAGATCCATTTTCCGGCCTTCCTAGTGAAGATGTCGCTACCCATCTAAATAGCTTCGTTGATTTGTGTGATATGCAAAAGAACAAAGATGTGGACAATGATATTGTTAAATTGAAGCTATTTCCTTTTTTGCTTAGAGATCGTGCTAAAGCTTGGTTTTCATCTTTGCCTAAAAATAGTATTGATTCTTGGAATAAGTGCAAAGATGCTTTTATCTCTAAGTATTTTCCTCCCGCTAAGATCATCTCTCTTAGAAACGATATTATGAATTTTAAGCAACTTGATCATGAACATGTTGCACAAGCTTGGGAGAGGATGAAATTAATGATACGTAATTGCCCTACTCATCGTTTGAATTTGTGGATGATTATACAAAAAAATTTGTGCCGGATTGAATTTTGCTTCTAGAAATCTTTTAGATTCGGCCACGGGAGGCACTTTTATGGAAATCACTTTAGGAGAAGCTACTAAACTCCTAGATAATATTATGTTTAATTATTCTCAATGGCACACTGAAAGATCTACTAATAAGAAAGTGCATGCGATAGAAGAAATTAATGTTTTGAGTGGAAAGATGGATGAACTTATGAAATTATTTGCTAACAAAAGTGTTTCTTCTGATCCTAATGATATGCCTTTGTCTACTTTGATTGAGAATAATAATGAATCTATGGATGTGAATTTTGTTGGTAGGAACAATTTTGGTAACAACGCATATAGAGGAAACTTTAACCCTAGGCCGTATCTTGGTAATTCCTCTAATAATTATGGTAATTCCTACAACAATTCTTATGGAAATTATAATAATATGCCCTCTGACTTTGAATCTAATATTAAAGAATTTATTACTTCACAAAAGAATTTCAATGCTTTGATTGAAGAAAAATTGCTTAAGATTGATGAGTTGGCTAGGACTGTTGATAGAATTTCTCTTGATGTTGATTCTTTGAAACTTAGATCTATTCCACCTAAGCATAATATCAATGAGTCTCTCAAAGCCATGAGATTTTCCATTGATGAGTGCAAAGAAAGAACCGCTAGGATGCGTGCTAAGAAAGATTGCTTTATAAGAGCGTGTTCTTCTAGTTTCCATGATAATAAAGATGAAGATCTAAAAGTTATTGATGAGTCCCATATTAAATCTTTGTTTTGCAATATGAATCTCGATAATGATGGGACTGAATATGATCCACCTTTACCTAGAAGGCATTCCAAAAATTCGGAGTTTTTAGATCTTGATGCTAAATTTGATAAAAGTGGGATTGAAGAGATCAAAACTCTAGATGTTAATGAACCCACTATTTTGGATTTAAAGGAATTTAATTATGATAATTGCTCTTTTATAGATTGTATTTCCTTGTTGCAATCCGTGCTAAATTCTCCCCATGCTTATAGTCAAAAAAAAAGCTTTTACCAAACATATCGTTGATGCTTTGATGCAATCTTATGAAGAAAAACTTGAGTTGGAAGTTTCTATCCCTAGAAAACTTTATGATGAGTGGGAACCAACTATTAAAATTAAATATCATGAATGCTATGCTTTGTGTGATTTGGGTGCTAGTGTTTCCACGATTCCAAAGACTTTGTGTGATTTGTTAGGTTTCCGTGATTTTGATGATTGCTCTCTAAACTTGCATCTTGCGGATTTCACTATTAAGAAACCTAAGGGAAGAATTAATTATGTTCTTATTGTTGCAAATAGGAATTATGTGCCCGTAGATTTCATTGTTCTTGATATAGATTGCAATCCTTCTTGCCCTATTATTCTTGGTAGACCTTTTCTTAGAACGGTTGGTACGATTATTGATATGAAGGAAGGGAATATTAGATTTCAATTTCCATTAAAAAAGGGCATGTAACACTTTCCTAGAAAGAAAATAAAATTTCCATATGAAACTATCATGAGAGCCACTTATGTATTGCCTACCAAAGATGGCAATACCTAGATCTATCCTCGCTTTTATGCCTAGCTAGGGGCGTTAAACGATAGCGCTTGTTGGGAGGCAACCCAATTTTATTTTTATTCCTTGCTTTTTGCTCCTGCTTAGTAATAAATAAATTATTTAGCCTATGTTTTTGTTGTGTTTTTTTGTTTAGTTAGTGTTTGTGCCAAGTAGAACCGTTGGGAAGACTCGGGGAAAGTCTTGTTGAACTTGCTGTAAAAAACAGAAACTTTAGCGCTCACGATAACTGCTGTAATTTTTATTTGAATAGTTCTATTTAGTTAATTATTTTTGAAGATGATTAATAGATAAATTCCTCACGTCCAGAAATTTATTTTAGAATTTTTGGGGTTCCAGATCTTGCGCTAGCTACATATTACTACAGACTGTTCTGTTTTTGACAGATTCTTTTTTTCGTGTGTTGTTTGCTTATTTTGATGAATCTATGGTTAGTAAAATAGTTTATAATCCATATAGAAGTTGGAATACAGTAGGTTTAACACCAATATAAATAAATAATGAGTTCATTACAATACCTTGAAGTGGTCTTTTGTTTTCTTTCGCTAACGGAGCTCACGAGTTTTCTATTTTGAGTTTTGTGTTGTGAAGTTTTCAAGTTTTGGGTGAATTCTTTTGATGGATTATGGAACAAGGAGTGGCAAGAGCCTAAGCTTGGGTATGCCCATGGCACCCCCAAGATAATCCAAGGACACCGAAAAGTCAAAGCTTGGGGATGCCCCGGAAGGCATCCCCTCTTTCGTCCACTTCCATCGGTAATTTACTTGGAGCTATATTTTTATTCACCAACATGATATGTGTTTTGCTTGGATCTTCTTGTATTATTTGTGTCTTTGTGTATTAGTATGCCACAATCATCCTTGTTGTACACACCTTTTAGATTCCACTATTAAGAAACCTATGGGAAGAGTTAATGATGTTCTTATTATTGCAAATAGGAATTATGTGCCCATAGATTTTATCATTCTTGATATAGATTGCAATCCTTCATGTCCTATTATTATTGGTAGACCTTTCCTTAGAACGATTGGTGCAATTATTGATATGAAGGAAGGGAATATTAGATTCCAATTTCCGTTAAGGAAAGGCATGGAAAACTTCCCTAGAAAGAAAATTAAATTACCTTATGAATCTATTATGAGATCCACTTATGGATTGCCTACCAAAGATGGCAATACCTAGATCTATTCTTGCTTTTATGCCTAGCTAGGGGCGTTAAACAATAGCGCTTGTTGGGAGGCAACCCAATTTTATTTTTATTCCTTGCTTTTTGCTCCTGCTAGTAATAAATAATTTATCTATCCTATGTTTTGGTTGTGTTTTTTGTGTTTAATTAGTGTTTGTGCCAAGTAGAACCGTTGAGAAGACTTGGGGAAAGTCTTGTTAATCTTGCTGTAAAAAACAGAAACTTTAGCGCTCACGAGAACTGCTGCCATTTTTATTTGGAAAGTGCTATTTAGTTAATTATTTTTGAA
Organism: Triticum urartu; assembly: GCF_003073215.2. Lineage (NCBI taxonomy): Eukaryota > Viridiplantae > Streptophyta > Magnoliopsida > Poales > Poaceae > Triticum > Triticum urartu. The sequence continues at coordinate 119,762,796 of NC_053022.1, forward strand.
GATGATTAATAGATAAATTCATCACGTCCAGAAATTTATTTTAGAATTTTTGGAGTTCCAGATTTTGCGTTAGCTACAGATTACTACAGACTATTCTGTTTTTGACAGATTCTGTTTTTCATGTGTTGTTTGCTTATTTTGATGAATCTATGGCTAGTAAAAGAGTTCATAAACCATAGATAAGTTGGAATACAGTAGGTTTAACACCAATGCAAATGAAGAATGAGTTCATTACAGTACCTTGAAGTGGTGTTTTGTTTTCTTTCGCTAACAGAGCTCACGAGATTTTCTACTTTAAGTTTTGTGTTGTGAAGTTTTCAAGTTTTGGGTAAGGATTTGATGGATTATGGAACAAGGAGTGGCAAGAGCCTAAGCTTGGGGATTCCCATGGCACCCCCAAGATAATCTAAGGACACCAAAAAGCCAAAGCTTGGGGATGCCCCGGAAGGCATCCCCTCTTTCGTCTACTTGTATCGGTAACTTTACTTGGAGCTATATTTTTATTTACCACATGATATGTGTTTTTCTTGGAGCATCTTGTATGATTTGAGTCTTTGCTTTTTAGTTTGCCACAATCATCTTTGCTGTACACACCTTTTTAGAAAGACACACATGATTCAGAAATTATTAGAATACTCTATGTGCTTCACTTATATCTTTTAAGTTATATAGTTTTGCTCTAGTACTTCACTTATATCTTTTAGAGCACGGTGGTGGATTTGTTTTATAGAAACTATTGATCTCTCATGCTTCACTTAGATTATTTTGAGAGTCTTAAATAGCATGGTAATTTGCTTAAATAATCCTAATATGCTAGGTATACAAGATTAGTAAAAACTTTCTTATGAGTGTGTTGAATACTAAGAGAAGTTTGATGCTTGATGATTGTTTTGAGATATAAAGATGGTGATATTAGAGTCATGCTAGTTGAGTAGTTGTGAATTTGAGAGATACTTGTGTTAAAGTTTGTGATTCCCGTAGCATGCACGTATGGTGAACCGTTATGTGATGAAGTCGGAGCATAATTTATTTATTGATTGTCTTCCTTATGAGTGGCGGTCGGGGACGAGCGATGGTCTTTTCCTACCAATCTATCCCCCTAGGAGCATGCGCATAATACCTTGCTTTGATAACTTGTAGATTTTTGCAATAAGTATATGAGTTCTTTATGACTAATGTTGAGTCCATGGATTATACGCACTTTTCTTCCTTCCACCATTGCTAGCCTCTCTAATACCGTGCACTTTTCGCCGGTATCATACACCCACCATATACCTTCCTCAAAACAGCCACCATACCTACCTATCATGGCATTTCCATAGCCATTCCGAGATATATTGCCATGCAACTTACCACCGTTCCGATTATTATGACATGCTCCATCATTGTCATATTGCTTTGCATGATCATGTAGTTGACATCGTATTTGTGGCAAAGCCACCGTTCATAATTCTTTCATACATGTCACTCTTGATTCATTGCATATCCCGGTACACCGCCGGAAGCATTCACATAGAGTCATATTTTGTTCTAAGTATTGAGTTGTAATTTTTGAGTTGTAAGTAAATAAGAGTGTGATGATCATCATTATTAGAGCATTGTCCCAAGTGAGGAAAGGATGATGGAGACTATGATTCCCCCACAAGTCGGGATGAGACTCCAGACTAAAAAAAGGAGGCCATAAAAAAGAGAAAATGCCCAAATAAAAAAATGAGAGAAAAAGAGAGAAGGGACAATGCTACTATCCTTTTACCACACTTGTGCTTCAAAGTAGCACCATGATCTTCATGATAGAGAGTCTCCTATTATATCACTTTCATATACTAGTGGGAATTTTTCATTATAGAACTTGGCTTGCATATTCCAATGATGGGCTTCCTCAAAATGCCCTAGGTCTTCGTGAGCAAGCGAGTTCGATGCACACCCACTTAGTTTCTTTTGTTAAGCTTTCATATACTTATAGCTCTATAGCATCTGTTGCATGGCAATCCCTACTCACTCACATTGATATCTATTGATGGGCATCTCCATAGCCTGTTGATACGCCTAGTTGATGTGAGACTATCTTCTCCCTTTTTGTCTTCTCCACAACCACCATTCTATTCCACATATAGTGATATGTCCATGGCTCACGCTCATGTATTGCATGAAGATTGAAAAAGTTTGAGAATGTCAAAAGTATGAAACAATTGCTTGGCTTGTCATCGGGGTTGTGCATGATTTAAATACTTTATGTAGTGAAGATAGAGCATAGCCAGACTATATGATTTTGTAGGGATAACTTTCTTTGGCCATGTTATTTTGAGAAGACATAATTGCTTAGTTAGTATGCTTGAAGTATTATTATTTTTTATGTGAATATTAAACTTTTGTCTTGAATCTTTCGGATCTGAATATTCATACCACAATTAAGAAGAATTACATTGAAACTATGCCTAGTAGCATTCCGCATCAAAAATTCTATTTTTATCATTTACCTACTCGAGGACGAGCAGGAACTAAGCTTGGGGATGCTTGATATGTCTCCAACGTATCTATAATTTTTGATTGCTCAATGCTATATTATCTTCTGTTTTGGACATTATTGGGGTTTATTATTCACTTTTATATTATTTTTGGGACTAACCTATTAACCGGAGGCCCAGCCCAGAATTGCTGTTTTTTTGCCTATTTCAGAGTTTTGCAGAAAAAGAATATCAAACGGAGTCCAAACAGAATGAAACCTTTGGGAACGTGATTTTTGGAATGAACAAGATCCAGGAGACTTGGACCCTACGTCAAGCAACCAACAGGGAAGCCACAAGGTAGGGGGCACGCCTACCCCCCCCCCCAGGCGCGCCCTCCACCCTCGTGGGCCCCCTGTTGCTCCACCGACGTACTCCTTCCTCATATATATACCTACGTACCCCCAAACGATCAGAGACGGAGCCAAAACCCTAATTCCACCGCCGTAACTTTCTGTATCCACGAGATCCCATCTTGGGGCCTGTTCCGGAGCTCCGCCGGAGGGGGCATCGATCACGGAAGGCTTCTACATCAACACCATAGCCCCTCCGATGAAGTGTGAGTGGTTTACTTCAGACCTTCGGGTCCATAGTTATTAGCTAGATGGCTTCTTCTCTCTTTTTGGATCTCAATACAATGTTCTCCCCCTCTCTCGTGGAGATCTATTCGATGTAATCTTCTTTTTCGGTGTGTTTGTTGAGATCGATGAATTGTGGGTTTATGATCAAGTCTATCTATGAACAATATTTGAATCTTCTCTGAATTCTTTTATGTATTATTGGTTATCTTTGCAAGTCTCTTCGAATTATCGGTTTGGTTTGGCCTACTAGATTGATCTTTCTTGCAATGGGAGAAGTTCTTAGCTTTGGGTTCAATCTTGCGGTGTCCTTTCCCAGTGAAAGTATGGGTAATAAGGCATGTATTGTATTGTTTCCATCGAGGATAACAAGATGGGGTTTTTATCATATTGCATGAATTTATCCCTCTACATCATGTCATCTTGCTTAAGGCGTTACTCTGTTCTCTTGAACTTAATACTCTAGATGCATGCTGGATAGCGGTCGATGTGTGGAGTAATAGTAGTAGATGCAGGCAGGAGTCGGTCTACTTGTCTCGGACGTGATGCCTATATACATGATCATACCTAGATATTCTCATAACTATTCTCAATTCTGTCAATTGCTCAACAGTAATTTTTTCACCCACCATAAAATACGTATGCTCTTGAGCGAAGCCACCAGTGAAACCTATGGCCCTCGGGTCTATCTTCCATCATATTAATCTTCCAACACTTAGTTATTTCCTTTGCTTTTTAGTTTGCCTTTATTTTACTTTGCATCTTTATCATAAAAATACCAAAAATATTATCTTATCATATCTATCAGATCTCACTCTCGTAAGTGACCGTGTAGGGATTGACAACCCCTTATCGCGTTGGTTGCGAGGATTTATTTGTTTTGTGTAGGTGCGAGGGACTCGCGCGTAGCCTCCTACTGGATTAATACCTTGGTTCTCAAAAACTGAGGGAAATACTTACGCTACTTTGTTGCATCACCCTTTCCTCTTCAAGGGAAAACCACCGCAGTGCTCAAGAGGTAGCAATAACCTGACACTGTCGGTGTGACCGAGTGGAACAACTCGGTGGCACCGAGATGTAGACTGCAAGCGGTTACTGCAACTCGGTGTGACCAAAAAGTTCTAATCGGTTGCACCGAGATTGAAAACCTAGATCAACTTAGTGATCTCGGTGTGATTGAAATGGATGACTCAGTCATACCTAAGTGCACAAAGAGGTTTTGGAAGTTTAAGTCTATGACAAATCGGGGACTCCGAGTGCTCCTCACACAGAGTGGTTCGAATCTGACTTGATCAAACTTTGTGATGTATCATGAATAGAGTTTGAGACGAGGAAAGCATAGATATCTAGAGGGAGTTCTTAGGCATTCTTTTCCATCCATTTGGCAAAAGAGAAAAAGCCAAACAATCAAAGCAACAAATGGATGTCCTTGAATGAGTAAAAATATGCAACCAACATGCTCACACAATAAGATGGCAAAAGAAATATGTAACAAAGCATGCAGAAACACTCTAGCATCTATCAAGCAATTTGGCGATGAATAGGTCATCTATATATGAGTATATTGACTTAGGAGTCAAATGAGAACATTTGATCGTAGGTCATACTCATCGTTTAAGCACAAGTGGGGTTGCCAATTTTACATAAAGCATTGTTGTGTTCACACCATTAGAGTTGCTTTAGCTCAATTGATTAGAGTAAAGCTCCCCCTAGATGTGATACCCCCCCCCCTTAAGAGGGATTAACTAACCTTGGGTTTTGTCGATGATGACTTCATGTAGGTGTTGAAGATGTAGATGCTCAATGTTGATGTAGATCCTTTGGAGCAATCCTTTGAAGTGAGTTGCACTTTCAATACCTACACGGGTTAGTCCCACAAGGAACAAACAATGATATCCATAGACATAGAGTGATATTCACATGAGATGATGTCCATGAATGCATTAGGTTACCTTGTCCCTTGTCTTACCAACAAGAGGGTTTGTGACTCCTTGAACTAGTGCAAGATATGGAATTTGTTTGCACTTGTCCTCACCAAAATGATATGAGTGAAGTGTGTTGGCAGAGTCACCCTCAAGAACTCTCTAGTTCTTCTTCTTCAGGATCCACACCATCTTGATGGGAATCCTTGGAGTTGTAGTCGTACTTGATGAAGTAGAACTTGATGTAGTCTTGGGAACCCACTTGACCAAGGCTTTGGGAGCTTCTTCAAATGCATCAATCTCCTCTTGAAGCTTGTCCTTGCCTTTTTGCTTGTGGTCTTGTGGTGGAAGATCATCTTGAGCTTGTGTTCCTTGGAAAGAAGTAGGATCATACTTATCTTGTTGAGGAACAAATTTCGTCTTGGGGTATTGATGTTCTTCCCGCTCAACGCCATTGGCGTTGAACTTTCGTTCAAAACCAACACCTTGATTCTTCCGGTGTCTTCCTTGCTTGCGTACAATTTCCTCAAATTGCTTACTTCCGGCAATGCTCTTGTAAACACCTTTCTCTATAATTCCCTTCAATAAGCTATTTTCTTGCTCAAGTGTAACTTGGCTAAGAGAATCATTAGTGGAATCAAGAGAACTACTAGAAGCAACATCATTGAGTTTAGCATGATTATTGTTACTACTAGAAGAAGAATCTTTCTTACTCTTGTTGCTAGATTTAACTTGTGGCATGTAAGTAGACAAAAGTAAACGCTTGGCAATGTAAGAAGAACTTTTCTTGCGAAGATCATCATTGATCGCTTTTAAGAACCCATGCTCTTGCTCAAGGTTGAGCTTTTTGAAGCGTAACTTCTCATGAGTCTTTAAAAGCTCTCGATGATTTTCCAAGGCAGTTTCATGAGCTAACTTAAGAGTGTTTAGCCCTTTAGTTAGACACTCAATCTCCTTCTTATCATCGTCATTCGTTTTGTCTTGATTAGCATGATTAATAGAAAGTTCATCATAGTTTCCATCACTAGAATTGTCAACAAGTAAATCATCATCACCTAGCAAGTCATCTTCATCACTATTGAAATAAACATACTCGGGGTGTGATACCTTTGGGTCTTTAGCCATGAAGCATCTTCCAATCCCTTCATTTGGTGACTCAAATATGTCGTAGGAGTTGGTTGACACAAGTGCTAGACCGGCAACACCTTCATCTTGAGTATATTTGGAGTCGGAGTGATAACTTCTCTCAGAGTGATCGTCGGAGTCGGAGCCGGATACACATTACCAACGTGAGCTTGATGTCTTCGTTTTGTGTAGCCCCTTGATGATTTGTCCTTCCTTTCTGAATCCTTGCTTCTCCGTGATGTTCTTCGTTCATAACGGTCATCTCTACTCCTTCTCTCTCTTGGTTGTGATTCTTCTCTCCTACTCCTTCTTTTGGGAGAACCTTCTCTTCTTTTGTAGGGAGCCGTACACTCATTGGAGTAGTGTCCGGGTATTCCACAATTGTAGCAATTACGTTCACCACTTGAAGATCTTTTGCCATTGTAGGACCTTGACTTGGAACTTCTTTCCTTGCTTCTACTCTTGTAGAACTTGTTGAAGTTCTTCACCATTAGGCACAATTCTTCATTGAAGTTTTGTTTCTCACTTGATGATGTGGGAGCATCACATGAGGCCTTGTAAGCACCACTTGACTTGTTGTGAAGCTCTTCCTTATCCTTGAGTGACATCTCATGAGAAACAATCCTTGCAACGACTTCCGTTGGCTTGAGATCTTTGTAATTTGGCATCATTTGGATCAATGTGCACATGGTATCATATTTTCCATCCAAGGCTCTTAGGATCTTCTTGATGATGAATATGTCGGTCATCTCTTCACTTCCTAAGCCGGCAATCTCATTTGTGATGAGAGCAAGCCTAGAGTACATTTCAGCGACACCTTCACCATCCTTCATTTTGAACTTGTCAAGTTGACTTTGAAGCACATCCAATTTGGATTCCTTGACAGAGTCGGTACCTTCATGCATATCAATCAAAGTATCCTAAATTTCCTTTGCATTCTCAAGATAGCAGATTTTGTTGAATTCTTCGGGGCATAATCCGTTGAAGAGAATATCACAAGCTTGAGCATTGTATTGCAACATCTTCAACTCTTCCGCGCTAGCCTCACGATTCGGTTCACTCCCATCAAAGAATTCACCTTGTAAGACAATACACACAATAGCCCAAACGGCGGGGTTATGTCCCAGAATATGCATTTTCATCTTATGCTTCCAACAAGCAAAATTAGTACCATCAAAATAAGGACCTCTATGGTGGTAATTTCCCTCACTAGACGCCATACTCTCCTAGGTTGTGAAACCAAGCCTATGATCACCAAAGATATGGAAATCAAGGCAAATGGAGACCAAAGCTCTGATACCACTTGTAGGATCGAAAGTATGTCTAGAGGGGGTGATTAGACTACTTGACCAAATAAAAATCCAGCCTTTCCCAATTTTAATTCTTGGCAGATTTTAGCAACTCAGCACAAGTCAAGCAAACAACCTACACATGCAATTCTAAGAGTATAGCAGCGGAATGTAAAACAATTGCATATGAAGGTAAAGGGAGGAGTTTGTAGGGAGCAAACACAATGTAGACACGGAGATTTTTGGCGTGGTTCCGATAGGTGGTGCTATCGTACATCCACGTTGATAGAGACTTAAACCCACGAAGGGTAACAGTTGCGCGAGTCCACGGAGGGCTCTACCCACGAAGGGTCCACGAAGAAGCAACCTTGTCTATCCCACCATGGCCATCGCCCATGAAGGACTTGCCTCACTAGGGTAGATCTTCACGAAGTAGGCGATCTCCTTGCCCGTACAAACTCCTTGGTTCAACTCCACAATCTTGACGGAGGATCCTAAGTGACACCTAACCAATCTAGGAGACACCACTCTCCAAGAGGTAACAAATGGTGTGTTGATGATGAACTCCTTGCTCTTGTGCTTCAAATGATAGTCTCCCCAACACTCAACTCTCTCTCATAGGATAGGATTTGGTGGAAAGATGATTTGAGTGGAAAGCAACTTGGGGAAGGCTAGAGATCAAGATTTATGTGGTTGGAATGAAGTATCTTGACCTCAACACAAGTGTAGGTGGTTCTCTCTCAGAAAATGTGTGTTGGAAGTGTAGGCATGTTCTGATGGCTCTCTCCACGAATGAAGAGTGGGTGGAGGGGTATATATAGCCTCCACACAAAATCTAACCGTTACACACAAATCACCAAACTCGGTGGGACCGAATCATACAACTCGGTTAGACCGATTTAGTTCATAATGTGACCATTAGGGTTTTCGGTGGGACCGACAAGTCAACTCGGTGGGACTGATATCATTAGGGTTAGGGCATAACGTAATCTCGGTGAGACCGATTACACAAACTCAGTGAGACCGATTTTGGTAATAGACTAACCAGAGAGTTGGTCAGGCAATCTCGGTGGGACCGATTCACTCTCTCGGTAGGACTGAAACGTTATGAAAGGGAAGCAGAGAGTTTGCATTGCAATCTCGGTGGGACCGATCGCTCATCTCGGTTGGACTGAAATGTTATGAAGGGAAATAGAGAGATTACAATCCCATCTTGGTGAGACCGAGATCCCTATCGGTGGGACCGAAAAGACTAGGGTTTGTGGCAGTGGCTATGTCAAGTGAACTCGGTGGCGCCGGATAGATCAAATCAGTGGGGCCGAGTTTGACTTTTGGTTTGGGATATATTTGGATATGAGAAAGTGGTTGAGGGTTGTGGAGCATATCACTAAGCACTTTGAGCAAGAACCTCATTAAGCAACACCTCATACCCTCTTAATAGTATTGGCTTTTCCTATGGACTCAATGTGATCTTGGATCACTAAAAATGAAATGTAGAGTCTTGTGCTTTGAGCTTGAGCCAGTCCTTTTGTCCTTATCATTTTGAGGGGTCCACTTTCTAATCCATGCCATGCCAATCATTGAGCTTTTCCTGAAATATTTATCTTCAAGTTGCATTAGCTCAATGAGCTATATGTTGTTAGGAATTACCAAAACCACCCAGGGATAGTTGCACTTTCAAATGGAGCGAGCAACGGACTTGTTGGAAATAATACATACTGATGTATGCGGTCCGACGAGTGTAGATGCTCGCGGCGGGTATCGTTATTTTCTTACCTTCACAAATGATTTGAGCATATATGGGTATATCTAGTTAATGAAACATAAGTGTGAAACATTTGAAAAGTTCAAAGAATTTCACAGTGAAGTGGAAAATCACCGTAACAAGAAAATTAAGTTTCTACAATCTGATTGTGGAGGTGAATATTTGAGTTATGAGTTTGGTCTTCATTTGAAACAATGCGGAATAGTTTCGCAACTCATGCCACCTGGAACACCACAACGTAATGGTATGTCCGAACATCGTAACCACACTTTATTAGATATGGTGCAATCTATTATGTCTCTCACTGATTTACCGCTATCATTTTGCGGTTATGCTTTAGAGACGGTTGCATTCACGTTAAATAGGGCACCATCAAAATCCATTGAGATGACACCTTATGAACTATGGTTTGGCAAGAAACCCAAGTTGTCGTTTCTTAAAGTTTGGGGCTGTGATCCTTATGTGAAAAAGCTTCAACCTGATAAGCTCGAACCCAAATCGAAGAAATGTGCCTTCATAGGATACCCAAAGGAAACTGTTGGGTACACCTTCTATCACAGATCTGAAGGCAATATATTCGTTGCTAAGAATGGATCCTTTCTAGAGAAGGAGTTTCTCTTGAAAGAAGTGAGTGGGAGGAAAGTAGAACTTGATGAGGTAATTGTACCTACTCCCTTATTGGAAAGTAGTTCATCACTGAAATCAGTTCCAGTGATTCCTACACCAGTAAGTGAGGAAGGTAATGATGATGATCATGAAACTTCTGATCAAGTTACTACCAAACCTCATAGGTCAACCAGAGTAAGATCCGCACCAGAGTGGTACGGTAATCCTGTTCTGGAGGTCATGTTACTTGACCATGACGAACCTACGAACTATGAGGAAGCGATGATGAGCCTAGATTCCTCAAAATGGCTTAAGGCCATGAAATCTGAGATGAGATCCATGTATGAGAACAAAGTGTGGACTTTGTTGACTTGCCTGTTGATCGGCATGCCATAGAGAATAAATGGATCTTCAAAAAGAAGATTGACGCTGACGGGAATCTTACTGTCTACAAAGCTCGACTTGTTGCAAAAGGTTTTCGACAAGTTCAAGGAGTTGACTACGATGAGACCATCTCACCCGTAGCGATGCTTAAGTCTGTTTGAATCATGTTAGCAATTGCCGCATTTTATGATTATGTAATTTGGCAGATGGATGTCAAAACTGCATTCCTTAACGGATATCTTAAAGAAGAGTTGTATATGATGCAACTAGAAGGTTTTGTCGATCCAAAAGGTGCTAGCAAAGTGTGCAAGCTCCAGCGATCTATTTATGGACTGGTGCAAGCCTCTCGGAGTTGGAATATACGCTTTGATAGTGTGATCAAAGCATATGGTTTTATACAGACTTTTGGAGAAGCCTGTATTTACAAGAAAGTGAGTGAGATCTCTGTAGCATTTCTGATATTATATGTGGATGACATATTGCTGATCGGAAATGACACTGAATTTCTGAATAGCATAAAAGGATACTTGAATAAGAATTTTTCAATGAAAGACCTCGGTGAAGCTACTTATATATTGGGCATCAAGATCTATAGAGATAGATCAAGGCGCTTAATTGGACTTTCAGAAAGCACATACCTTGATAAAGTTTTGAAGAAGTTCAAAATCGATCAAGCAAGGAAAGGGTTCTTGCCTGTGTTACAAGGTGTGAAGTTGAGTCAGGCTCAATGCCCGACCACTGCAGAAGATAGAGAGAAAATGAAAGACATTCCCTATGCTTCAGCCATAGGTTCTATCATGTATGCAATGTTGTGTACAAGACTTGATGTGTGCCTTGCTATTAGTTTAGCAGGGAGGTACCAAAGTAATCCAGGAGTGGATTACTGGACAGCGGTCAAGAACATCCTGAGATACTTGAAAAAGACTAAGGATATGTTTCTCGTTTATGGAGGTGACAAAGAGCTCATTGTAAATGGTTACGTCGATGCAAGCTTTGACACAAACCGGATATGTATTTTTATTAAATGGTGGAGCTGTCAGTTGGTGCAGCTCCAAGTAGAGCTTCGAGCATCGTGGCGGGATCTACATGCGAAGCGGAGTACATAGCTGCTTCGGAAGCAGCAAATGAAGGAGTTCATATCCGATCTAGGTGTAATACCTAGTGCATCGGGTCCAATAAAAATCTTTTGTGACAGTGCTGGTGCAATTGCCTTCGCAAAGGAATCCAGATTTCACAAGAGAACGAAGCACATCAAGAGACGCTTCAATTCCATCCGCAATCAAGTCAAGGAGGGAGACATAGAGATTTGCAAGATACATACGGATCTGAATGTTGCAAACCCGTTGACTAAGCCTCTCTCACGAGCAAAACATGATCAGCACCAAGACTCCATGGGTGTTAGAATCATTACAATGTAATCTAGATTATTGACTCTAGTGCAAGTGGGAGACTGAAGGAAATATGCCCTAGAGGCAATAATAAAGTTGTTATTTATATTTCCTTATATCATGATAAATGTTTATTATTCATGCTAGAATTGTATTAGCCGGAAACTTAGTACATGTGTGAATACATAGAAAAACAGAGTGTCACTAGTATGCCTCTACTTGACTAGCTCGTTGATCAAAGATGGTTAAGTTTCCTAGCCATGGACAAAGAGTTTTCATTTGATAAACGGGATTACATCATTAGAGAATGATGTGATTGACTTGACCCATCCGTTATCTTAGCACGATGATCGTTTAGTTTACTGCTATTGCTTTCTCCATAACTTATACATGTTCCTATGACTATGAGATTATGCAACTCCCGAATACCGGAGGAACACTTAGTGTGCTATCAAATGTCACAACGTAACTAGGTGACTATAAATATGCTCTTTAGGTGTCTCCAATGGTGTTTGTTGAGTTGGCATAGATCAAGATTAGGATTTTTCACTCCGTGTATCGGAGAGGTATCTCTGGCCCTCTCGGTAATGCCCATCACTATAAGCCTTGCAAGCAATGTAACTAATGAGTTAGTTATGGGATGTATCATTGCGTAACGAGTAAAGAGACCTGCCAGTAACGAGATTGAACTAGGTATGATGATACCGACGATCGAATCTCCGGCAAGTAACGTACCGATGATAAAGGGAACAATGTATGTTGTTATGCGGTTTGACCGATAAAGATCTTCGTAGAATATGTAGGAACCAATATGAGCATCCAGGTTCCGCTATTGGTTATTGACCGGAAATGAGTCTCGGTCATGTCTACATAGTTCTCGAACCCGTAGGGTCCGCACGCTTAACGTTCGGTGACGATCACTATTATGAGTTTATGTGTTTTGATGTACCGAAGGTTGTTAGGAGTCCCGGATGTGATCATGGGCATGACGAGGAGTCTCAAAATAGTCGAGATGTAAAGATCGATATATTGGATGACTATGTTTGAACATCGGAATGGTTCCGAGTGAGTTCGGGCATTTACTAGAGTACCGGGAGGTTACCGGAACCCCCCGGGAAGTATATGAGCCTTATTGGGCCATAGTGGGAGAGAGGAGAAGGGATCCTAGGAGGGGGGCGTCCTTCCTCCTTCCTCCCCCTTCCTTCCTCTCCTAGTCCAACTAGGTAAGGGGGGAATCCTACTCCCGATGGGAGTAGGACTCCTCCAGGGCGCGCCATATAGGGCCGGCCCTCCCCCTCCACTCCTTTATATACGGGGGATGGGGCACCCCATAGACACACAAGTTGACAATTGTCTTAGCCGTGTGCGGTGCCCCCCTCCACCATAATCCACCTCGTTCAAATCGTTGCAGTGCTTAGGCGAAGCCCTGTTCCGGTAGCTTCACCATCACCGTCATCACGCCGTCGTGCTGACGAAACTCTCCCTCGACACTCAACTAGATCTAGAGTTCGCAGGACGTAACCGAGATGAACGTGTGCAGATCGCGGAGGTGTCGTACCTTCGGTGCTAGGATCGGTCGGATCGTGAAGACGTTCGACTACATCAACCGCGTTGTCATAACGCTTCCGCTTACGGTCTACGAGGGTACGTGGACAACACTCGTCCCCTCTCGTTGCTATGCATCACCATGATAGATCTTGCGTGTGCGTACTAATTTTTTGAAATTACTATGTTCCCCAACAATATCTTGACCATATCACATCACAACATGCCCTGAAAAACAAGTTAGACGTCCTCTACTTTGTTGTTGCAAGTTTTACCTGGCTGCTATGGGCTTCTAGTAAGAACCGTTCTTAACTACGCAAAAACCACAATGGTGATTATCAAGTTCGCTGTTTTAACCTTCTTCAAGGACCGGCCGTAGTCAAATTCGATTCAACTAAAGTAGGAGAATCAGACACCCGCTAGCCACCTTTATGCAAAACTAGTTGCATGTCAGTCGGTGGAACCGGTCTCATGTGCATGGGCATGTAAGGTTGGTCCGGGCCGCTTCATCCCATAATACTGCCGAATCAAAATAATACGTTGGTGGTCAGCAGTATGAACCGCCCACAACTCTTTGTGTTCTACTCGTGCATATCATCTATGCATAGACCTGGCTCGGATGCCACTGTTGGGAAACGTTGCATGTAAAACAAAAAGAATTCTACGTACACGCAAGATCTATCCATGGAGATGCATAGCAACAACAGGGGACAGTGTGTCTACGTACCCTCGCACACCGTAAGGAGTAGCATTTGCTAACACGGTTGATGTATGATGACCCACAAGTATAGGGGATCTATTGTAGTCCTTTCGATAAGTAAGAGTGTTGAACCCAACGAGGAGTAGAAGGAAATGACAAGCAGTTTTCAGTAAGGTATTCTCTGCAGGCACTGAAATTATCGGTAACAGATAGTTTTGTGATAAGGTAATTCGTAACGGGTAACAAGTAACAAAAGTAAACAAGGTGCAGCAAGGTCGCCCAATCCTTTTTGTAGCAAAGGACAAGCCTGGACAAACTCTTATATAAAGGAAAGCGCTCCCAAGGACACATGGGAATTATCGTCAAGCTAGTCTTCATCACGCTCATATGATTCACGTTTGTTACTTTGATAATTTGATATGTGGGTGGACCGGTGCTTGGGTATTGCCCTTCCTTGGACAAGCATCCCACTTATGATTAACCCCCCTCGCAAGCATCCGCAACTACGAAAGAAGAATTAAGGTAAACCTAACCATAGCATGAAACATATGGATCCAAATCAGCCCCTTACGAAGCAACACATAAACTAGGGTTTAAGCTTCTGTCACTCTAGCAACCCATCATCTACTTATTACTTCCCAATGCCTTCCCCTAGGCCCAAACAATGGTGAAGTGTCATGTAGTCGACGTTCACATAACACCACTAGAGGAAAGACAACATACATCTCATCAAAATATCGAACGAATACCAAATTCACATGACTACTTATAGCAAGACTTCTCCCATGTCCTCAGGAACAAACGTAACTACTCACAAATCATATTCATGTTCATAATCAGAGGGGTATTAATATGCATAAAGGATCTGAACATATAATCTTCCACCGAATAAACCAACTAGCATCAACTACAAGGAGTAATCAACACTACTAGCAACCCACAGGTACCAATCTGAGGTTTTGAGACAAAGATCGGATACAAGAGGTGAACTAGGGTTTCAGAGGAGATGGTGCTGGTGAAGATGTTGATGGAGATTGACCCCCTCCCGATGAGAGGATCAATGGTGATGACGCTGGTGACTATTTCCCCCTCCCGGAGGGATGTTTCCCGGCAGAACAGCTCTGCCGGAGCCCTAGATTGGTTCCGCCAAGGTTCCACCTCGAGACGGCAGCGCTTTGTCCCGAAAGCTTCCTTCTGATTTTTTTCAGGGCAAAAGACACCTTATACCAGAAGATGGGCATCGGGGGCCTGCCAGGTGGCCCACGAGGCAGGGGGCACGCCCAGGGGGGTAGGGCGCGCCCCCACCCTCGTGGATGGTGGGTGGCCCCCCTCTGGTGCTTCCTTCGCCCAATATTTTATATATATTCCAAAACTGATTCTCGTGGAGTTTCAGGACTTTTGGAGTTGTGCAGAATAGGTGTAACACCCCGTATGTAACCTGCCATATTTGTATTCCAACTCTTTCCATTTCCGGCACTAAGTTATTTTATTTCCTCGTTGTCGGGTTTTCGTCTTTGTGTTGTTTTGTCTTTGTCTTGCATCTCATATCATGTCATCATGTGCATTGCATTTGCATACGTGTTCGTCTCATGCATCCGAGCATTTTCCCCGTTGTCCGTTTTGCATTCCGGCGCTCCTATGTCCTCCGGTGTCCCTTCCTACCTCTTTCCGTGTGCGGGTATTAAACGTTCTCGGATTGGATCGAGACTTGTCATGCGGCCTTGGCTTACTACCGGTAGACCGCCTGTCAAGTTTCGTGCCATTTGGACTTCGTTTGATACTCCAACAGTTAACCGAGGGACCGAAAAGGCCTCGCGTGTGTTGCAGCCCAACACCCCTCCGAAGTGGCCCAAAACCCACCTAAACCCCTTCCATCATCTAGGCCGTTTGATCACGATCACGTGGCCGAAAACCGTGCTCAATTTGGAGCCTCCTAGCTCCCTCTACCTAATATATATAGCTCCTCCCCGAAATTTTCGGATCTTCCACCCCTAACCCTAGCAAATCCGCTCCTCCGCACACCAGACACCTCCCCGCCGACGCCCGCGGCCAACCGGGGGCCGCCACGTGGCACGACGCCACCCGCAGCCACGCCGACCCGCTCGGCCCACCGCGAGCCCCCGGAGCCCATCGCCCGGGAGCCCTCGACGACCCAGTGCCACCCGCCTGCCTCGCCGCGCCGCCGTCTTCGCCTCGCCGCCTCGTCGCCGGTTGCCGGTGCCCACCTCGCCGCCCGGATCTCCGCCCTGCGCCGCCGTGGACGCGTGCCCACGACCGCCGCCAGACGCCGCCGCCTCCATGGGCTCCTCGCAGCAACTCCGGCCGGCCCCGCAAGTCCGGCCACCGCGGCTCCATTTCCGTCCATCCTCGAAGTCTGTGCTCCGGCGAGATCTCGATCCAGATCTACACTGAACCCTAGATCGGGTTGACTTTTTTCCCCTCTTCCAGTAATTTTGTACATTCTCCCGCATGATGAACTTCATCTTCAACGCCTACACAAATGACTTCGTCTTGGTCTACCTCGATGACATTTTGGTTTTTTCCAAGAACAAGGAGGATCATGCCAAGCACTTGAGATTGGTTCTGGATAAACTCAGAGAACATCAGTTCTATGCGAAGTTTTCAAAGTGCGAGTTTTGGCTCAATGAGGTTCTCTACCTTGGGCATATCATCTCCGCCAAGGGCATAGTGGTTAATCCTGAGAAGGTGTCTGCAATTGTGAATTGGGAACCACCTCAGAACATGAAGCAACTCCGCAGCTTCCTTGGGCTCGCAAGCTATTGTCGAAGGTTCGTTGAGAACTTCTCTAAGATCACGAAGCCTCTTTCCAACCTTCTCCAGAAGCATGTGAAGTATGTCTGGTCGCCTGAATGTGACATCGCTTTCAACACCCTGAAAGAGAAGTTAGTCACTGCTCTAGTTCTGACTCCTCCTGATGAATCCAAATCGTTTGAGGTCTTATGTGATGCTTCCCTTCAAGGTCTTGGTGCAGTGCTGATGCAAGAGAAGAAAGTTGTGGCCTATACCTCTCGCCAGTTGAAGCCCAACGAAAAGAACTACCCCACTCATGACCTCGAGTTGGCGGCAGTTGTCCATGCTCTTTTAACTTGGAGACATCTCTTATTGGGAAGAAAAGTGGACATCTTCACTGATCACAAGAGTCTCAAGTACATCTTCACTCGGCCAAACCTCAACCTCAGGCAGACTCGTTGGGTCGAAATGATTCAAGAGTATAATCCAAGTATCGAATATACTCCAGGCAAGGCCAATGTAATTGCTGACGCATTGAGCAGGAAGGCTTACTGCAACAGTCTGATTCTCAAGCCTTACTAACCCAAGCTTTGTGAAGCTTTCCGCAAGCTCAATCTACAAGTTGTTCCTCAAGGATTTCTTGCCAACCTCCAAGTCTCTCCTACTTTGGAAGATCAGATTCGCGAGGCTCAACTTCTTGATGCCATGGTGAAGAAGGTGAAGATTGGGATTGCCAAGAGTCAACCCAAGTACAAGTGATATCGCCTTGATGACAAGGATACTCTATTCTTCGAGGATCACATTGTCGTGCCTAAAGGTGACCTTCGTAAAGTCATTATGAACGAGGCTCACAATTCACTCCTCTCTATTCACCCTGGAAGTACAAAGATGTACCAGGACCTCAAGCAGTCGTATTGGTGGACTCGAATGAAGCGTGAGATTGCTCAGTTCGTGAATGAATGTGATGTCTGCAGAAGAGTGAAGGCAGAACACCAACGACCAGCTGGTCTCCTCCAACCTCTTGCCATTCCAGAATGGAAGTTTGACCATATTGAGATGGACTTCCTGACTGGATTTCCCAAGTCCAAGCGTGGCAATGATGCTATCTTTGTTGTCATCGACAAGCTCACCAAAGTGGCTCATTTTCTTCCTATCAAAGAATCTATCACAGCAGCTCAGTTGGCAGAGCTATATACCTCCAGGATTGTCTCTCTGCACGGCATTCCATAGTTGATATCTTCAGATCATGGCAGCATCTTCACCTCTAAGTTCTGGGATTCTTTTCGGAAGGCCATGGGCACCAACATTTGCTTCAGCACAGCTTTTCATCCTCAAACCAGTGGCCAAGTCGAGCGAGTAAATCAAATTCTTGAAGATATGCCCAGGGCTTGCGTCATTTCTTTTGGTATGAAGTGGGAAGATTGTCTTCCATATGCCGAGTTCTCCTACAAAAACAGCTTCCAAGCGAGTTCGGGCAAGGCCCCATTCGAGATTCTCTATGCAGGAAGTGTCGTACTCCTTTAAACTGGTCAGAGACTGGTGAACGTCAACTTCTTGGAAATGGCTTGATCGCAGAGGTAGAAGAGATGTGCAAAGTCATTCGTGATAATCTCAAAGCCGCGCAATCGCGCCAGAAGAGTTACTATGTTAGCAAGCATCGTGACTTGGCTTTCGAGATCGGAGACCATGTCTACCTCCGCGTCTCTCCAATGAAAGGTACTCGTCGCTTCGGTATCAAAGGGAAGCTTGCCCCTAGATACGTGGGTCCTTTCAAGATCTTTGGCAAAAGAGACGATCTCGCCTATCAACTTGAGCTTCCATCCAACTTTGCAAACGTGCACGACGTGTTTCACGTGTCTCAACTCCGCAAGTGTTTCAAGACTCCTGACCGCACCATCAACTTCGAAGAGATTGATCTCCAAGAAGACCTGTCTTATCATGAGCACCTAGTTGCTATTCTCGAAGAAACTAAGCGCAAGACTTGCAACAAGTCTATCAAATTCCTGAAAGTCAAGTGGTCACATCATTCCGACCGTGAAGCCACCTGGGAACGCAAGGACCACCTCCGTTCTGAGTACCTGGAGTTTTTCCAGTCCTAGATCTCAGGATGAGATCCTTTCATAGTGGTGGAGTGTTGTAACACCCCGTATGTAACCTGCCATATTTGTATTCCAACTCTTGCCATTTCCGGCACTAAGTTATTTTATTTCCTTGTTGTCGGGTTTTCGTCTTCGTGTTGTTTTGTCTTTTTCTTGCATCTCATATCATGTCATCATGTGCATTGCATTTGCATACGTGTTCGTCTCATGCATCTGAGCATTTTCCCCGTTGTCCGTTTTGCATTCCGGCGCTCCTATGTCCTCCGGTGTCCCTTTCTACCTCTTTTCGTGTGTGGGTATTAAACGTTCTCGGATTGGACCAAGACTTGTCATGCGGCCTTGGTTTACTACCGGTAGACCGCCTGTCAAGTTTCGTGCCATTTGGACTTCGTTTGATACTTCAACAGTTAACCGAGGGACCGAAAAGGCCTCGCGTGTGTTGCAGCCCAACACCCCTCCAAAGTGGCCCAAAACCCACCTAAACACCTTCCATCATCTAGGCCGTTCGATCACGTTCGCGTGGCTGAAAACCGTGCTCAATTTGGAGCCTCCTAGCTCCCTCTACCTATATATATAGCTCCTCCCCGAAATTTCCGGATCTTCCACCCCTAACCCTAGCAAATCCGCTCCTCCGCGCACCAGACGTGTCCGGCCCGCGCCGGACACCTCCCCGCCAATACCCGCAGCCAACCGGGGGCCTCCACGTGGTGCCGCCACCCGCAGCCACGCCGGCCCGCTCGGCCCGCCGCGAGCCCCCGGAGCCCATCGCCTCTCCCCGCCGCCTGGGAGCCCCCGACGACCCGGCGCCGCCCGCCTGCCTTGCCGCGCCGCCGTCTTCGCCTCACCGCCCGCCTCGTCGCCGGTCGCCAATGCCCACCTCGCCGCTCGGATCTCCGCCCCGCGCAGCCGTGGACGTGCGCCGACGACCGCCGCCAGACATCGCCGCCTCCACGCGCTCCTCGCCGCAACTCCGGTCGGCCCCGCAAGTCCGGCCACCGCGCCTCCATTTTCGACCATCCTCGAAGTCCATGCTCCGGCGAGATCTCGATCCAGATCTACAGTAAACCCTAGATCGGGTTGACTTTTTCCCCCTCTTCCAGTAATTTTGTGCATTCTTCGCAGCATCATAACTTCATCACCGTGGCTCCGATTCGTGCGTGTAGCATATCAAAATGTTTGTCTCGACGATTACTTCATTTCATCTCATTACGTCATGTTCATTTGAGCTCATCTTTATGCCCTAAATGCTGTTGGAAGAGTGCTAGTTTCTGTTAGTTTCAGTTTCATATCAGCAATTGGGCATTTGTCATTTTTGCCATGATTGATGTGTGCCTCCTATGAACTTGAGCTCTACATGTGTTTTGAAGTATGCCATGCCATCTTTACAAGGGTGTATGCCATGTATTTTTGTGATCTTTGTGATGACTAGCACAAGCATGCAAAGTAGCTTACTTATTGTTGTTGATTTCAGGGACTTAGAAATATTCTAAGTCATTGCCCTGTTTATATTTTTATGCCATGTGTTCATGTTGCTACCTAGTGATCCGTGGATCTTTGGAGCATAATCAGTAAGGATGTTTTGTAGATATTGTGGTGCTCTATCCATCCATGTCTTTGTTTGCAATTATGGAGCACCCTAGCTTGAGTCAATCAAGCTCTACTTTTGCTATAAAATGTTCCTGGCAGAATGTTTACGTGTTAAGCATTTTTGTCGAGCTTGTTGTAGTTGTTCCGTGCATGCTATGTTGTTGTTCTTGCCATGTCTAGCTTCTATGACATGTCTACTTGCTGGGTGTATGCTTAGTTTGTCATGCAATGCCTTGTGGTGAGTGCATCGAGCTCGTAATCATGCCTACTTGATATCTATTTTGCCATGTTCCAATTTTTCACCAAGTCTGAATCTGTTAATGATAATTGCTATGTTCACATGGTTGCGATTGTATTTTCTGATCCCTTTTGGCTTATGGTCAGTAAGGGACTTTTGTTGTATGCTTTGAGTAGCTTCATGCCATGCCTTGCTTTGCCATGATATGTTCCTGTAGCATGTTGTTATCTTGCTCTAAACATTGCTTCCTGATGTTAAATTCCTCACATGTTGTTCTTTTCACTAAGTCTGTAACCTGTTATCTTTTGCACTTTTGCCATGCTTGTTTGAGCTTTCTATTGAGTGAATTAGCCGTAGCTCAGTGTCCATCTTTTGTCAAGCATCTTGAGCGGATCCCTGCCATGTATTTTGTTGCTATGTTAGAGTGTTGTAGCATGTTGTTCTTGATGCATTTAGATGGCTTCGTGCTGTTAATCGCAGATCGGTGCCGTATTTGTTTTGCTTGTCATTTCCAAACCGTGCATCCGATTCTGGTGATCTTTATATCGATTTCGGCCGAAATAAACTCCTCTTTCCAGTGGCACCCTTGGTTTTCCAAGTTGAGGCCAGGTTCAATCATTCCTTTTTAAATCATGCATATGCATCGCATATCGCATCCCGCATATCATGACATGTTTTGCATCATGTTGCTTGTGCATTGCACGTGGTTGATTGTTGTCTCCCTTTGCTTGTTGTTCTTGCTTGGGTAGAGCCGGGAGAAGAGTATGTGATCGAGGAGCTCGTTGAGTACGCTTACGAGGATCAAGCTAACGTCAACTCAGAGAACTTTGCTTGCTAGATGCTCGCTCTTTTGCTATGCCTATGCTACGATACCTACCACTTGCTTATCATGCCTCCCATATTGCCATGTCAAACCTCTAACCCACCTTATCCTAGCAAACCATTGTTTGGCTATGTTACCGCTTTGCTCAGCCCCTCTTATAGCGTTGCTAGTTGCAGGTGAAGTTTGGAGTTTGTTCCTTGTTGGAACATGTTTATTGTTGGGATATCATTCTTATATCTTGCCTATTTTAATGCACCTATATACTTGGTAAAGGGTGGAAGGCTCGTCCTTATGCCTGGTGTTTTGTTCCACTCTTGCTGCCCTAGTTTCCGTCATACCAGTGTTATGTTCCTTGATTTTTGCGTTCCTTACACGGTTGGGTTATAATGGGAACCCCTTGACAGTTCGCCTTGAATAAAACTCCTCCAGCAAGGCCCAACATTGGTTTTACCATTACTCACCTAGCCTTTTCCCTTGGGTTTCGCAGACTCAAGGGTCATCTTTATTTTAACCCCCTGGGCCAGTGCTTCTCTAAGTGTTGGTCCGACCAGAGCACCGTGCGGGGCCGTCCCTTGGAAACTTGGGTTATGTTGGCTTCCGTACGCTTAGCTTATCCGGTGTGCCCTGAGAACGAGATATGTGCAGCTCCTATCGGGATTTGTCGGCACAGCGGGTGGTCTTGCTGGACTTGTTTTACCATTGTCGAGATGTCTTGTAACCGGGATTCCGAGTCTGATCGGATTGTCTTGGGAGAAGGAATATCCTTCGTTGACCGTGAGAGCTTGTGATGGGCTAAGTTGGTACACCCTGCAGGGATTTGAACTTTTGAAAGCTGTGCCCGCGGTTATGGGCAGATGGGAATTTGTTAATGTCCGGTTGTAGATAACCTTAAACTAAACTTAATTAAAATGAATCAACAGAGTGTGTGGCCGTGATGGTCTCTTTTCGGCGGAGTCCGGGAAGAGAACACGGTCTCGAGTCATGTTTGAATGTAGGTTGTTCTAGGATCACTTCTTGATCATAGTTCATCGATCGTGCCTTTGCCTTCTCTTCTCGCTCTCATTTGCGTATGTTAGCCATCATATATGCTAGTCGCTTGCTGCAGCTCCACCTCATACCTTTTTACCCTTCCTATAAGCTTAAATAGTCTTGATCGTGAGGGTGTGAGATTGCTGAGTCCCCGTGACTCACAGATTACTTCCAAAACCAGATGCAAGGACCGATGATACCGCTCCAGGTGATTCGACTGAGCTCAAGTGGGAGTTCGATGAGGACTCATGCCGATACTACGTTTCCTTTCCAGACGATCAGTAGTGGTGCCCAGTTGGGGCGATCGGGGACATTGTTGCATTTGGGGTTTATCTTTATTTTGGTTCCGTAGTCGGACCTTGAGTGTAACAGGATGAATGTAATGATATTTATGCTATTTGTGTGATGTGGCGAGTGTAAGCCAACTATGTATCTATTTCCCTTATCTATTACATGCGTTGTTGTGAAGATTACCTCACTTGTGATATTGCTTTCAATGCGGTTATGCCTCTAAGCCATGCTTCGACACGTGGGAGATATAGCCGCATCAAGGGCGTTACAATAGGTCTCTAATATTTGCTCCTTTTTCCAGCCCAGAATTCCAGCTGCATGCATTCTCCCTCTTCATGTGAACCTTGTAAATTAAAAGAGAAAAGGCATAAGTATTGTGACATAATGTGTAATAACAGCCCATAATGCAATAAATATCGATATAAAAGCATGATGCAAAATGGACGTATCAAGTCCCCCAAGCTTAGACCTCGCTTGTCCTTAAGTGGAAGCCGAAATCGAAAAATATGTCCACATGTTTAGAGATAGAGGTGTCTATAAAATAAAAATACGAACATGAGGGCATCATGGTCGTTATTAGAATAGCAACACACACACACACATATATATATAGTCATATGATTTCTTATGCTAAACTAACAATCTATTCACAATGTAAAGTATGAATCAGAAACTTCATTGAAAACTAGCAAACTATAATCTCAGTCATTGAAGCAATTGCAATTTATCATAACATCGGAAAGAGTCAATAAAATAGCTTTTCGGCAAGTCCACATACTCAACTATCATTTAGTCTTTCACAATTGCTAACACTCACGCAATACTTATGGGTATGAAGTTTTAATCGGACATAGAGAAAGATAGGGGCTTATAGTTCTGCCTCCCAACCTTTTACCTCAAGGGTAATGTCAACAATAATGCTTCATGAAAACCCACATTCAATTAGATATATAGATATCAGGATCTTTCCAACACATAGTGCTTTCCAAAGGATAAAGTGTAAAAAAGGAAAGGTGAGGATCACCATGACTCTTGTATAAGGTATAATACAAAAATAAAAGATAGTCCCTTCGCACAGGGAAGCAGAGGTTGTCATGTGCTTTTATGGTTGGATGCACAAAATCTTAATGCAAAAGAATGTCACTTTATATTGCCACTTGTGATAGGGACCTTTATTATGCAGTCTGTCACTTTTATTTCTTCCATATCACACGCTCATATAAAGCTTATTTTCTCCACACTAATAGATCATACATATTTAGAGAGCAATTTTTATTGCTTTCAACAATGACAACTTACTTGAAGGATCTTATTCAATCCATAGGTAGATATGGTGGACTCTCATGGTAAAACTGGGTTTAAGGATATTTGGAAGCACAAGTAGTATCTCTACTTGGTGCAAAGGATTTGGCTAGCATAAGGAGGAAAGGCAAGCTCAACATGTTGGATGATCCATGACAATATAATTTGTTTTGGATATAAGAAAACATAACCCATTACGTTGTCTTCCTTGTCCAACATCAACTTTTTAGCATGCCATATTTTAATGAGTGCTGACAATCATAAAAGATGTCAAAGATAGTATATTTATATGTGAAAACCTCTCTTTGTTTATTACTTCCTATTAATTGCAACAATGACCAAAACTATGTTTGTCAACTCTCAACAACTTTTATTCATCATACTCTTTATATATGAAGTCATTACTCTCCATAAGATCTGAAGGAAATATGCCCTAGAGGCAATAATAAAGTTATTATTTATTTCCTTATATCATGATAAATGTTTATTATTCATGCTAGAATTGTATTAACCGGAAACATAATACATGTGTGAATACATAGACAAACAGAGTGTCACTAGTATGCCTCTACTTGACTAGCTCGTTAATCAAAGATGGTTATGTTTCCTAACCATGGACAAAGAGTTGTTATTTGATTAACGGGATCACATCATTAGTTGAATGATCTGATTGACATGACCCATTCCATTAGCTTAGCACCCGACCGTTTAGTATGTTGCTATTGCTTTCTTCATGACTTATACATGTTCCTATGACTATGAGATTATGCAACTCCCGTTTGCCGGAGGAACACTTTGTGTGCTACCAAACGTCACAACGTAAATGGGTGATTATAAAGGAGCTCTACAGGTGTCTCCAATGGTAGATGTTGGGTTGGCGTATTTCGAGATTAGGATTTGTCACTCCGAATGTCGGAGAGGTATCTCTGGGCCCTCTCGGTAATGCACATCACTTAAGCCTTGCAAGCATTGCAACTAATGAGTTAGTTGCGGGATGATGTATTACGGAATGAGTAAAGAGACTTGCCGGTAACGAGATTGAACTAGGTATTGGATACCGACGATCGAATCTCGGGCAAGTAACATACCGATGACAAAGGGAACAATGTATGTTGTTATGCGGTCTGACCGATAAAGATCTTCGTAGAATATGTAGGAACCAATATGGGCATCCAGGTCCCGCTATTGGTTATTGACCGGAGACGTGTCTCGGTCATGTCTACATTGTTCTCGAACCGTAGGGTCCGCACGCTTAAGGTTTCGATGACAGTTATATTATGAGTTTATGAGTTTTGATGTACCGAAGGAGTTCGGAGTCCCGGATGAGATCAGGGACATGACGAGGAGTCTCGAAATGGTCGAGACGTAAAGATCGATATATTGGACGACTATATTCGGACTTCGGAAAGGTTCCGAGTGATTCGGGTATTTTTCGGAGTACCGGAGAGTTACGGGAATTCGCTGGGAGAAGTATTGGGCCTTGATGGGCTTTAGTGGGAAGAGGAGAAAAGGCCTGCTGCGCCCCCCTCCCCTCTAGTCCGAATTGGACTAGGGAAAAGGGGGCCGGCCACCTTTCCTACTCCTCCACTTCCTTCTCCCTTCCTCCCCTCTTGGTGGACTCCTACTAGGACTTGGAGTCCTAGTAGGACTCCACATCCTGGCCGCGCCTAGCCTTGGCCGGCCTCCCCTCCTCCACTCCTTTATATACGGGGGCAGGGGGCACCCCATAGACACACAAGTTGATCCTCGTGATCGTTCCTTAGCCGTGTGCGGTGCCCCCTTCCACCATATTCCACCTCGATCATATTGTAGCGGTGCTTAGGCGAAGCCCTGTGACAGTGAAACATCAAGATCGTCACCACGCCGTTGTGCTGACGGAACTCTTCCTCGACGCTTTGCTGGATCGGAGCCCGAGGATTGTCATCGAGCTGTACGTGTGCTAAGAACTCGGAGGTGCCGGAGTAACGGTGCTTGGATCGGTCGGATCGGGAAGACGTACGACTACTTCCTCTACGTTGTGTGATCGCTTCCGCAGTCGGTCTACATGGGTACGTAGAAAACACTCTCCCCTCTCGTTGCTATGCATCACCATGATCTTGCGTGTGCGTAGGAAATTTTTGAAATTACTACGTTCCCCAACAGTGGTATCAGAGCCTAGGTTTTTATGGTTTGATGTTATTTGCACGAGTAGAACACAAGTGAGTTGTGGGCGATATAAGTCATACTGCCTACCAGCATGTCATACTTTGGTTCGGCGGTATTGTTGGATGAAGCGGCCCGGACCGACATTACGCGTACGCTTACGCGAGACCGGTTCTCCCGACGTGCTTTGCACAAAGGTGGCTAGCGGGTGACAGTTTCTCCAACTTTAGTTGAACCGAGTGTGGCTACGCCCGGTCCTTGCGAAGGTTAAAACGGAGTCTATTTGACAAACTATCGTTGTGGTTTTGATGCGTAGGTAAGATTGGTTCTTGCTTAAGCCCGTAGCAGCCACGTAAAACTTGCAACAACAAAGTAGAGGACGTGTAACTTGTTTTTGCAGGGCATGGTTGTGATGTGATATGGTCAAAACGTGATGAGATATAAGTTGTTGTATGAGATGATCATGTTTTGTTGAAGTTATCGGCAACTGGCAAAAGCCTTATGGTTGTCTCTTTATTGCATAAGATGCAAGCACCAAATAATTGCTTTACTTTATCGCTATGCGATAGCAATAGTTGCAAGAGCAATAGTTGGCGAGACGACCGTGTGACGACACATTGATATAGATCAAGATGATGGAGATCATGGTGTCATGCCGGTGACGATAGAGATCATGACAGTACTTCGGAGATGGAGATCACAAGCACAAGATGATGATGGCCATATCATATCACTTATATTGATTGCATGTGATGTTTATCTTTTATGCATCTTATCTTGCTTTGATTGACGGTAGCATTATAAGATGATCTCTCACTAAATTATCAAGAAGTGTTCTCCCTGAGTATGCACCGTTGCGAAAGTTCTTCGTGCTGAGACACCACGTGATGATCGGGTGTGATAGGTTCTACGTTCAAATACAACGGGTGCAGAACAGTTGCACACGCGGAATACTCAGGTTATACTCGACGAGCCAAGCATGTACAGATATGGCCTCGGAACATGGAGACCGAAAGGTCGAGCGTGAATCATATAGTAGATATGATCAACATAGTGATGTTCACCAATGAAACTACTCCATATCACGTGATGATCGGACATGGTTTAGTTGATTTGGATCACGTAATCACTTAGAGGATTAGAGGGATGTCTATCTAAGTGGGAGTTCTTAAGTAATATGATTAATTGAACTTAAATTTATCATGAACTTAGTCCTGGTAGTATTTTGCAAATTATGTTGTAGATCAATAGCTCGCGTTGTTGCTTCCCTGTGTTTATTTTGATATGTTCCTAGAGAAAATTGTGTTGAAAGATGATAGTAGCAATGATGCGGATTGGATCCGTGATCTGAGGTTTATCCTCATTGCTGCATAGAAGAATTATGTCCTTGATGCACCGCTAGGTGACGGACCTATTGCAGGAGCAGATGCAGACGTTATGAACGTTTGGCTAGCTCAATATGATGACTACTTGATAGTTTAGTGCACCATGCTTAACGGCTTAGAATCGGGCCTTCAAAGACGTTTTGAACGTCATGGACCATATGAGATGTTCCAGGAGTTGAAGTTAATATTTCAAGCAAATACCCGAGTTGAGAGATATGAAATCTCCAACAAGTTCTATAGCTAAAAGATGGAGGAGAATCGCTCAACTAGTGAGCATGTGCTCAGATTGTCTGGGTACTACAATCGCTTGAATCAAGTGGGAGTTAATCTTCCAGATAAGATAGTGATTGACAGAATTCTCTAGTCACCATCACCAAGTTAGTAGAACTTCGTGATGAACTATAATATGCAAGGGATAACGGAAACAACTCCCAAGCTCTTCGTGATGCTGAAATCAACGAAGGTAGAAATCAAGAAAAACATCAAGTGTTGATGGTTGACAAGATCACTAGTTTCAAGAAAAGGGCAGAGGGAAGAAGGGGAACTTCAAGAAGAACAGCAAGCAAGTTGCTGCTCAAGTGAAGAAGCCCAAGTCTGGTCCTAAGCCTGAGACTAAGTGCTTCTACTGCAAACAGACTGGTCACTGGAAGCGGATCTACCCCAAGTGATTGGCGGATAAGAAGGATGGCAAAGTGAACATAAGTATATTTGATATACATGTTATTGATGTGTACTTTACTAGTGTTTATAGCAAACCCTCAGTATTTGATACTAGTTCAGTTGCTAAGATTAGTAACTCGAAACAGGAGTTGCAGAATAAACAGAGACTAGTTAAGGGTGAAGTGACGATGTGTGTTGGAAGTAGTTCCAAGATTGATGTGATCATCATCGCACACTCCCCTATACTTTCGGGATTAGTGTTGAACCTAAATAAGTGTTATTTGATTTTTGCGTTGAGCATGAATATGATTTGATCATGTTTATTGCAATACGGTTATTCATTAAAGTCAGAGAATAATTGTTGTTCTGTTTACATGAATAAAACCTTCGATGGTCATACACCCAATGAAACAAGTTCATTGGATCTCGATCGTAGTGATACACATATTCATAATATTGAAACCAAAAGATGCGAAGTTAATAATGATAGTGCAACTTATTTGTGGCACTGCCGTTTAGGTCATATTGGTGTAAAGCGCATGAAGAAACTCCATGCTGATGGGATTTTGGAATCACTTGATTATGAATCACTTGATGCTTGCGAACCATGCCTCATGGGCAAGATGACTAAGACTCCGTTCTCCGGAGCGAGCAACTGACTTATTGGAAATAATACATACTGATGTATGCGGTCCGATGAGTGTTAAGGCTCACGGCAAGTATCGTTATTTTCTGAACTTCACAGATGATTTGAGCAGATATGGGTATATCTACTTGATGAAACATAAGTCTGAAACATTTGAAAAGTTCAAAGAATTTTAGAGTGAAGTGGAAAATCATCGTGACAAGAAAATAAAGTTTCTACGATCTGATCGCGGAGACAAATATTTGAGTTACGAGTTTGGTCTTCAATTAAAACAATGTGGAATAGTTTCACAAACTCATGCCACATGGAACACCACAGCATAATGGTGTGTCCGAACGTCATAACCGTACTTTATTGGATATAGTGCAATCTATGATGTCTCTTACCGATCTACCACTATCGTTTTGGGGTTATGCATTAGAGACAGCTGCATTCACGTTAAATAGGGCACCATCTAAATCCGTTGAGACGACACCATATGAACTATGGTTTGGCAAGAAACCTAAGCTATCGTTTCTTAAAGTTTGGGGTTGCGATGCTTATATGAAAAAGTTTCATCCTGATAAGCTCAAACTCAAATCGGAGAAGTGCGTCTTCATAGGATATCCAAAGGAAACTATTGGATACACCTTCTATCACAGATCCGAAGGCAAGACTTTTGTTGCTAAATTCGGAAACTTTCTGGAGAAGGAGTTTCTCTCGAAAGAAGTGAGTGGGAGGAAAGTAGAACTTGACGAGGTAACTGTACCTGCTCCCTTACTGGAAAGTAGTACATCACAGAAAACTGTTTCAGTGACACCTACACCAGTTAGTGAGGAAGCTAATGATAATTATCATGAAACTTCAGATCAAGATACTACTGAACCTCGTAGATCAACCAGAGTAAGATCCGCACCAGAGTGGTACGGTAATCCTGTTCTGGAAGTCATGCTACTAGATCATGATGAACCTACAAACTATGAAGAAGCGATGGTGAGCCCAGATTCCACAAAGTGGCTTGAAGCCATGAAATCTGAGATATGATCCATGTATGAGAACAAAGTATGGACTTTGGTTGACTTGCCCGATGATCGGCAAGCCATAGAAAATAAATGGATCTTCAAGAGGAAGACGGACGCTGATAGTAGTGTTACTATCTACAAAGCTAGAATTGTCGCAAAAGGTTTTCGACAAGTTCAAGGTGTTGACTACGATGAGATTTTCTCACTCGTATCTATGCTTAAGTCTGTCCGAATCATGTTAGCAATTGCCGCGTTTTATGAAATCTGGCAAATGGATAAACAAAACTGCATTCCTTAATGGATTTACTAAAGAAGAGTTGTATACGATGCAACCAGAAGATTTTGTCAATCCGAAAGGTGCTAACAAAATGTGCAAACTCCAGCGATCCATCTGTGGACTGGTGCAAGCATCTCGGAGTTGGAATATATGCTTTGATGAGTTGATCAAAGCATATAGTTTTATACAGACTTGCGGTGAAGCCTGTATTTACGAGAAAGTGAGTGGGAGCACTACAGCATTTCTGATAAGTATATGTGAATGACATATTGTTGATCAGAAATAATGTAGAATTATTCTGTAAAGCATAAAAGGAGTGTTTGAAAGGAGTTTTTCAAAGAAAGACTTCGGTGAAGCTGCTTACATATTGAGCTTCAAGATCTATAGAGATAGATCAAGACGCTTGATAAGTTTTTTCAATGAGTACATACCTTGACAAGATTTTGAAGTAGTTCAAAATGGAACAGTCAAAGAAATAGTTCTTGCCTGTGTTACAATGTGTGAAGTTGAGTAAGACTCAAAGCCCGACCACGGCAGAAGATAGAAAGAGAATGAAAGTCATTCCCTATGCCTCAGTCATAGGTTCTATAAAGTATGCCATGCTGTGTACCAGATCTATTGTATACCCTACACTAATTGGCATGGGAGTACAATAGTGATCTAGGAGTAGATCACTGGACAGCGGTCAAAATTATCCTTAGTGGAATAAGGATATATTTCTCAATTATGGAGGTGACAAAAAGGTTCGTCGTAAAAAGTTACGTCGATGCAAGTTTTTGACACAGATCTGGATGACTCTAAGTCTCGATCTAGATACATATTGAAAGTGGGAGCAATAAGCTAGAGTAGCTCCGTGCAGAGCATTGTTGACATAGAAATTCGCAAAATACTTACGGATCTGAATGTGACAGACCCGTTGACTAAAATTATCTCACAAGCAAAACATGATCACACCTTAGTACTCTTTGGATGTTAATCACATAGCGATGTGAACTAGATTACTGACTCTAGTAAACCCTTTGAGTGTTGGTCACATGACGATGTGAACTATGGGTGTTAATCACATGGTGATGTGAACTATTGTTGTTAAATCACATGGCGATGTGAACTAGATTATTGACTCTAGTGCAAGTGGGAGACTGAAGGAAATATGCCCTAGAGGCAATAATAAAGTTATTATTTATTTCCTTATATCATGATAAATGTTTATTATTCATGCTAGAATTGTATTAACCGGAAACATAATACATGTGTGAATACATAGACAAACAGAGTGTCACTAGTATGCCTCTACTTGACTAGCTCGTTAATCAAAGATGGTTATGTTTCCTAACCATGGACAAAGAGTTGTTATTTGATTAACGGGATCACATCATTAGTTGAATGATCTGATTGACATGACCCATTCCATTAGCTTAGCACCCGATCGTTTAGTATGTTGCTATTGCTTTCTTCATGACTTATACATGTTCCTATGACTATGAGATTATGCAACTCCCGTTTGCCGGAGGAACACTTTGTGTGCTACCAAACGTCACAACGTAAATGGGTGATTATAAAGGAGCTCTACAGGTGTCTCCAATGGTAGATGTTGGGTTGGCGTATTTCGAGATTAGGATTTGTCACTCCGAATGTCGGAGAGGTATCTCTGGGCCCTCTCGGTAATGCACATCACTTAAGCCTTGCAAGCATTGCAACTAATGAGTTAGTTGCGGGATGATGTATTACGGAACGAGTAAAGAGACTTGCCGGTAACGAGATTGAACTAGGTATTGGATACCGACGATCGAATCTCGGGCAAGTAACATACCGATGACAAAGGGAACAACGTATGTTGTTATGCGGTCTGACCGATAAAGATCTTCGTAGAATATGTAGGAGCCAATATGGGCATCCAGGTCCCGCTATTGGTTATTGACCGGAGACGTGTCTCGGTCATGTCTACATTGTTCTCGAACCGTAGGGTCCGCACGCTTAAGGTTTCGATGACAGTTATATTATGAGTTTATGAGTTTTGATGTACCGAAGGAGTTCGGAGTCCCGGATGAGATCGGGGACATGACGAGGAGTCTCGAAATGGTCGAGACGTAAAGATCGATATATTGGACGACTATATTCGGACTTCGGAAAGGTTCCGAGTGATTCGGGTATTTTTCGGAGTACCGGAGAGTTACGGGAATACGGGGGAGAAGTATTGGGCCTTATTGGGCCATACGGGAAAGAGAGAGGGGCTGCCTAGGGCAGGCCACGCCCCCCCCAAGGCCTAGTCCGAATTGGACTAGGGAAAAGGGGGCCGGCCACCTTTCCTACTCCTCCACTTCCTTCTCCCTTCCTCCCCTCTTGGTGGACTCCTACTAGGACTTGGAGTCCTAGTAGGACTCCACATCCTGGCCGCGCCTAGCCTTGGCCGGGCCTCCCCTCCTCCACTCCTTTATATACGGGGGCAGGGGGCACCCCATAGACACACAAGTTGATCCTCGTGATCGTTCCTTAGCCGTGTGCGGTGCCCCCTTCCACCATATTCCACCTCGATCATATTGTAGCGGTGCTTAGGCGAAGCCCTGCGACAGTGGAACATCAAGATCGTCACCACGCCGTTGTGCTGACGGAACTCTTCCTCGACGCTTTGCTGGATCGGAGCCCGAGGATTGTCATCGAGCTGTACGTGTGCTAAGAACTCGGAGGTGCCGGAGTAACGGTGCTTGGATCGGTCGGATCAGGAAGACGTACGACTACTTCCTCTACGTTGTGTGATCGCTTCCGCAGTCGGTCTGCGTGGGTACCTAGACAACACTCTCCCCTCTCGTTGCTATGCATCACCATGATCTTGCGTGTGCGTAGGAAATTTTTGAAATTACTACGTTCCCCAACAAGATCAATATGATCTCTTTATTTCTTTTTATTCTTTCTTTTTTTCTTTTCTTTTATTACCTCAAGATCATAGCAAGATAACAAAACCCTTGACTCAAGACTAATTCTTCATTATATATAGCTCACGGACTCGATTACATAGATAAGGATCAACACAAAAAACTCAAAGCTAGATCGTACTAAACTTTATTCTACTAGATCAAGATATAACCAAAAGGATTGAACTAAGAAAAACGGTAAAGAAAGAAGTGTGAGGGTGATACGATACCGGGGCACCTCCCCCAAGCTTGGAAGTTGCCAAGGGGAGTTCCCATACCCATGTATTTATGTCTCTTTCTTCGGAGGTGGTGATGATGGAGTTGTTGATGATGTAGTCAGCTTCAATAATGCACCCTTCAGAACTTGCAGTTCTTGGTGCACACGCTGGAGCATATTTGCATTCTTCTAAATTTCCTCCATGAGATGCTTATTTTCAGGCCCCCAAGAACTCTTCCCTACATTGCTTTCACTTGGACGGGATATGTCCCAATTGGAGGGTATATGTGTACGAGGGGTGTTCTCTACTCCGTAATTATGAACCAAATTATGAAAGTTGTTCCGATGTAACCTGTGTAAGGGCCTCCTAGGGGGAAGCCCTTCTCAAACCTCTTGGCCTTCATGATTGTTTGTAGCTTCTATTGCTTGATGGGGATTCAGGATAGTGGAGATGCCCGCCAAAGTACCCCTCTCCAAGCCAGAGGTTGCTCCTCAAGTGAATCTCCTTCATCCTCCTCCATCATGGCTCCCACGGCATCCTCCCTTCTATACACTTTTATATTATTTTTGGGACTAACCTATTATCGCCGACCGCGTTGTTGGAGGAGGAGGACGACATAATGCTTGGCCTTGGAAACTCTGGTAGAAAACAGCTCAAAGCGAAAACAGGGGATTGTGTCGTGGTACGGTGGTCAAAACCTTCGGGAGATTATATAATGAATTTTTACCGACCAAAAGAAGTATCTGATACGTCTCCAACGTATGTATAATTTTTTATTGTTCCATGCTATATTATATTCTATTTTGGACATTACTAGGCTTTATTATACACTTTTATATTATTTTTGGGACTAACCTATTAACCGGAGGCCCGGCCCAGAATTACTGTTTCTTGCCTATTTTAGGGTTTCGCAGAAAAAGAATATCAAACAGAATGAAACCTTCGGGAACGTGATTTTCGGAACGAACATGATCTAGAGGACTTGGACCCTACATCAAGACATCAACCAGGAGGCCATGAGGTAGGGGGGGCGCCCTCCACCCTTGTGGGCCCCCTGTTGCTCCATCGACGTACTCCTTCCTCCTATATATACCTACGTACCCCCAAACTACCAGATACAGAGCCAAAACCCTAATTCCACCGCTGTAACTTTCTGTATCCATGAGATCCCATCTTGGGGCCTTTTCTGGAGCTCCGCAGGAGGGGGCATCGATCACGAAGGGCTTCTACATCAACACCATAGCCTCTTCGATGAAGTGTGAGTAGTTTACCTTAGACCTTCGGGTCCATAGTTATTAGCTAGATGGCTTCTTCTCTCTTTTTGGATCTCAATACAAAGTTCTCCCCCTCTCTTGTGGAGATCTATTCGATGTAATCTTCTTTTGCGGTGTGTTTGTTGAGACCGATGAATTGTGGGTTTATGATCAAGTTTATCTATGAACAATATTTGAATCTTCTCTGAATTCTTTTATGTATGATTGGTTATCTTTGCAAGTCTCTTCGAATTATCAGTTTGGTTTGGCCTACTAGATTGATCTTTCTTGCAATGGGAGAAGTGCTTAGCTTTGGGTTCAATCTTGCGGTGTCCTTTCCCAGTGACAGTAGGGCCAGCAAGGCACGTATTGTATTGTTGCCATCGAGGATAACAAGATGGGGTTTATTTCATATTGCATGAGTTTATCCCTCTACATCATGTCATCTTGCTTAAAGCGTTACTCTGTTCTTATGAACTTAATACTCTAGATGCATGCTGGATAGCGGTCGATGTGTGGAGTAATAGTAGTAGATGCAGGTAGGAGTTGGTCTACTTGGCTCGGACGTGATGCCTATATACATGATCATACCTAGATATTCTCATAACTATGCTCAATTCTGTCAATTGCTCAACAGTAATTTGTTTACCCACCGTGAATACTTATGCTCTTGAGAGAAGCCACTAGTGAAACCTATGGCCCCCAGGTCTATCTTCCATCATATTAATCTTCCAATACTTAGTTATTTTCTTTGCCTTTTATTTTACTTTGCATCTTTATCATAAAAATACCAAAAAAATTATCTTATCATATCTATCAGATCTCACTCTCGTAAGTGACCGTGTAGGGATTGACAACCCCTTATCGTGTTGGTTGCGTGGATTTATTTGTTTGTGTAGGTGTGAGGGACTCGTGCATGGCCTCCTACTGGATTGATACCTTGGTTCTCAAAAACTGAGGGAAATACTTACGCTACTTTGCTGCATCACCCTTTCCTCTTCAAGGGAAAACCAACGCAAGTGCTCAAGAGGTAGCAGTATCGTGCAAGAAAGCAGAGTCTGGAGGGCACATGAGGTGCCCACGAAGCAGGGGGCGCGCCCTCCACCCTCATGGACGCCTCGTGTCCTTTCCGGACTACTTCTTATTTTCCTATTTTCTTATTTATTCCAAAACGGAGAAAAAAATGCTATTAGAACTGTTTTGAAGTCGTTTACTTACCGTACCACATACATATTCCTTTTCAGAGTCTGAAACGCTCTGGAAAGTGTCCCTTATGTACTCCTCCGGGTTTACGGTATTAATAACATTGGTTTCAACATTTACAGGATTACCTGAGATATAATGTTTGATTCTTTGACCGTTCACCACCTTCAGATTTGTGCCTTCGAAGTTGTTGATTTTTATGGCACCAGAACGATAGACCTCCTCGATAACGTAAGGACCTTCCCATTTAGAGAGGAGTTTTCCTGCAAAAAATCTTAAATGAGAGTTGTATAACAAAACATAATCACCTACATTCAACTCACGCTTTTGTATCCTCTTGTCATGCCATCTTTTAACTTTTTCTTTAAACAGTTTGGCATTCTCATACGCCTGGGTTCTCCACTCATCAAGTGAGCTAATGTCAAACATTCTCTTCTCACCGGCAAGTTTGAAATCATAATTGAGCTCTTTAATGGCCCAATATGCCTTATGTTCTAGTTCGAGAGGTAAGTGACATGCTTTTCCATAAGCCATTTTATACGGAGACATACCCATAGGATTTTTATATGCAGTTCTATAGGCCCATAATGCATCATCAAGTTTCTTGGACCAATTCTTTCTAAATCTATTAACTGTCTTTTGCAAAATTAATTTAAGCTCTCTATTACTCAGTTCTACTTGACCACTAGACTGTGGGTGGTATGGAGATGCAATTCTATGATTAACATCATACTTAGCAAGCATTTTACGAAAAGCACCATGAATAAAATGTGAACCACCATCAGTCATTAAGTATCTAGGGATTCCAAACCTCGGAAAAATAACTTCTTTAAGCATCTTAATAGAGGTGTTATGATCAGCACTACTAGTTGGAATAGCTTCTACCCACTTAGTAACGTAATCAACAACAACTAAAATATGTGTATACCCATTAGAGGAAGGAAACGGTTCCATATAATCAAAGCCCCAAACATCAAATGGTTCAATAACAAGTGAATAGTTCATAGGCATTTCTTGACGTCTACTAATATTACCAATTCTTTTACATTCATCACAAGACAAGACAAACTTACGGGCATCTTTGAAAAGCGTAGGCTAATAAAAACCGGATTGCAATACCTTATGTGCAGTTCTATCTCCAGCGTGGTGTCCTCCATAAGCCTCGGAGTGACACTTGCAAAGGACCTGTTCCTGTTCATGCTCAGGTACACAACGTCTAATAACACCATCTACTCCTTCTTTATAAAGGTGTGGGTCATCCTAGAAGTACTGTCTTAAATCATAGAAAAACTTTTTCTTTTGCTAGTATGTGAAACTAGGAGGTATAAATTTAGCAACAATGTAATTAGCATAATCAGCATACCATGGAGCAGTATGAGAAGCATTTATGACAGCTAATTGTTCATCGGGAAAGCTATCATCTATAGGTAGTGGGTCATCAAGAACATTCTCTAACCTAGACAAGTTGTCTACAACGGGGTTCTTAGCTCCCTTTCTGTCAATAATATGCAAATTAAATTCTTGTAGCAAGAGAACACATCTAATAAGTCTAGGTTTAGCATCTTTCTTTTCCATAAGGTATTTAATAGCAGCATGATCAGTGTGAACAGTTACTTTAGAATTAACAATATAAGGTCTGAACTTATCACAAGCAAATACAACTACTAAAATTTCTTTTTCAGTAGTAGCATAATTTCTCTGGGCACTGTCTAGAGTTTTACTAGCATATTGGATAACATTTAATTTCTTATCAACTCTTTGTCCTAGAACATCACCTACAACATAATCACTAGCATCACACATAATTTCAAAGGGTAAATTCCAATCACGTGGCTGAACAAATAGGTGCAGAAATTAAGGCTTTCTTAAGTATTTCAAATGCTTCTACACAATCATCATAAAAGACAAAAGGAACATCTTTTTGTAAGAGATTAGTCAGAGGCCTAGAATTTTTTTAGAATTCTTTAATGAACCTCCTATAAAAAACGGCATGACCAAGGAAACTTCTTATACCTTTAATGTCCTTAGGACACGACATCTTTTTAATAGCATCAACTTTAGCTTTATCAACTTCAATACCTCTTTCAGAAATTTTATGCCCCAAGACGATACCTTCATTAACCATAAAGTGGCAATTCTCCCAATTCAAGACAAGAATAGTTTCTTCACATCTCTGCAAAACTCGATCAAGATTGCTTAAGCAATCATCAAAATAAGTTCCATACATGGAGAAATAATTCATGAAAACCTCAACAATCTTTTCACAAAAGTCAGAGAATATAGCAGTCATACATCTTTGAATGGTAGCAGGTGCATTATATAAACCAAAAGGCATACATCTATAAGCAAAGGTACCGAAAGGGAAAGTAAAAGTGGTCTTTTCCTGATCCTCTTTTGACACAGGTATTTGAGAAAAACCAGAATAACCGTCTAGAAAGAAAAAATGTGTATGTTTGGATAATCTTTCTAGCATTTGATCAATAAAGGGTAAAGGGTAATGATCCTTTCTAGTAACTTTATTTAATTTGCGGAAATCAATTACCATTCTATAACCTGTAACAATTCTTTGTGGGATCAATTCATCTCTATCATTAGGAACAACAGTAATACCTCCCTTCTTAGGGACACAATGGGCAAGACTTACCCACTGGCTATCAGCAATAGGATAAATTATACCTGCCTCCAGAAGCTTTAGTATTTCATTCCTTACCACTTCTTTCATCTTAGGATTTAACTGTCGTTGGTGATCAACAACCGGTTTAGCGTCTTTCTCCAATTTTATTTTGTGCTGGCATAGAGTGGGACTAATGCCCTTAAGATCATCAAGAGTATATCCAATAGCAGCACGATGCTTCTTCAGAGTTTTTAATAATTTCTCTTCTTCCTGCTCTGAAAGGTTAGCACCAATAATAACAGCTTATATCTTCTTTTAAGATAAGCATATTTAAGAGTATCAGGTAATGGTTTAAGCTCAACATAGGGTCACCCTTGGGTGGAGGAGGATCCCCTAGAATTTCAACAGGCAAGTTGTGTTTCAAAATAGGCCCCTGTTTAAAGAATACTTCATCCATTTCCCTTCTTTCATTCATAAACATATCATTTTTATGGTCTAGCAAATATTGTTCTAAAGGATCATTAGGAGGCACGGCAATAGAAGCAAGACCAATAATTTCATCTTTACTAGGCAATTTTTTATCATGGGGTTGTCTATGAAATTTAGCAAAATTAAAATCATGAGACATATCCCCTAAACCAACAGTAACAATATCCTTTTTGCAGTCTATCTTAGCATTAACAGTATTCAAGAAGGGTCTACGAAATATAATGGGGAACCAAGAACAAGAAAATTAGTAGGATATTTAACTTTCCCACACAAGACTTCAACATCTCTAACAATCCTAATTGGTGAAATAGTATCTCTATTGGCAAGCTTAATAGTAATATCAATATCTTCTATTTTAGCAGGTGCAATATCATGCATAATTTCTTTGTATAAGGAATGAGGTATTGCACTCACACTAGCACCCATTTCACATAAGCCATGATAGCAATGATCTCCTATTTTAACAGAAACAACATGCATGCCTACAACAGGTCTATGTTTATTTTTAGTATCGGGTCTAGCAATTCTAGCAGCTTTATCATAGAAGTAAATAACATGCCCATCAATATTGTCGACCAAGAGGTCTTTAACCATAGCACTACTAGGTTCAACTTTAATTTGCTCAGGGGGTGTAGGTGTTCTAGCATTACTCTTATGAACCACAGTTGAAGCTTTAGCATGATCCTTTATTCTAGTAGGGAAAGGTGGTTTCTCAATATAAGCGGTAGGAACAATAGGATCAACATTATAAGTGATAGTCTTTTCTTCAACTTTAATAGGTTCAACTACTTTTAGTTCAATGGGAGGATGATATTTAAACCACTTCTCCTTAGGGAGATCAACATGAGTAGCAAATGATTACAAGAAAGAAGCTACTATCTCATAGTCAAGTCCATATTTAGTGCTAAATTCACGAAAAGCATCGGTATCCATAAAAGATTTAACACAATCAAACTTAGGTGTTATACCTGACTCCTTACCTTCGTCGAGTTCCCAATCTTCAGAGTTGCATTTAATTCTTTCCAATAAATCCCATCTGAATTCAATAGTCTTCATCATGAAAGAACCAGTACAAGAAGTATCGAGCATGGAGCGATTATTAAGAGAAAGCCGAGCATAAATTTTTTGAATAATAATTTCTCTTGAGAGCTCATGATTGGGGCATGAATATAACATTGACTTAAGCCTCCCCCAAGCTTGAGCGATACTTTCTCCTTCGCGAGGCCAAAAAATATTATAATTACGATCACGATGAACCAGATGCATAGGATAAAACTTCTGATGAAATTCCAATTTCAATCGGTTGTAGTTCCTTGATCCAATATCATCATAGAGCCTAAACCATTTCAATGTCCTTCCCTTCAAATATAAAGGGAAGGCCTTCTTCTTGATAACATCCTCGGGCATACCTGCAAGCTTAAATAATCCACAAACTTCATCCACATAGATTAGGTGCATATCGGGATGTAATGTTCCATCTCCTATAAAAGGATTAGCTAGCAGTTTCTCTATCATACCCGAGGGAATTTCAAAGTAAACATTTTCAGTAGGTTCAGTAGATTGAGGAGCAACCCTTTGCTCTACTGGTCGGGGTGAAGATACCCCGAACAAGCCCCTCAAAGGATTATTTTCCATAGTAACAAGTGACAGTAAATTTCAGCACACTATACAGATTTTTCCTTACCAAATTCCACCTACCAAAGGCGCTTCACTCCCCGGCAACGGCGCTAGAAAAGAGTCTTGATGATCCACAAGTATAGGGGATCTATCGTAGTCCTTTCGATAAGTAAGAGTGTTGAACCCAACGAGGAGCAGAAGGAAATGACAAGCAGTTTTCAGTAATGTATTCTTTGCAAGCACTGAAATTATCAGTAAACAGATAGTTTTGTGATAAGGCCATTCGTAACGGGTAACAAGTAACAAAAATAAACAAGGTGCAGCAAGGTGGCCTAATCCTTTTTGTAGCAAAGGACAAGCCTGGACAAACTCTTATATAAAGGAAAGCGCTCCCGAGGATACATGGGAATTATCGTCAAGCTAGTTTTCATCACCCTCATATGATTCACGTTCGTTACTTTGATAATTTGATATGTGGGTGGATCGGTGCTTGGGTACTGCCCTCCATTTTACAAGCATCCCACTTATGATTAACCCCCCTCGCAAGCATCCACAACTACGAAAGAAGAATTAAGGTAAACCTAACCATAGCATGAAACATATGGATCCAAATCAGCTCCTTACGAAGCAACGCATAAAATAGGTTTTAAGCTTCTGTCACTCTAGCAACCCATCATCTACTTATTACTTTCCAATGCCTTCCCCTAGGCCCAAACAATTGTGAGGTTTCATGTAGTCAACATTCACATAACACCACTAGAGGAAAGACAACATACATCTCATTAAAATATCAAACGAATACCAAATTCACATGACTACTTATAGCAAGACTTCTCCCATGTCCCCAGGAACAAACGTAACTACTCAAAAATCATATTCATGTTCATAATCAGAGGGGTATTAATATGCATAAAGGATCTGAACATATAATCTTCCACCGAATAAACCAACTAGCATCAACTACAAGGAGTAATCAACACTACTAGCAACCCACAGGTACCAATCTGAGGTTTTGAGACAAAGATCGGATACAAGAGATGAAATAGGGTTTGAGAGGAGATGGTGCTGGTGAATATGTCGATGGAGATTGACCCCCTCCCGATGAGAGGATCGATGGTGATGACGATGGTGACGATTTCCCCCTCCCGGAGGGATGTTCCCTGGCAGAACAGCTCCGCCGGAGCCCTAGATTGGTTCCGCCAAGGTTCCACCTTGAGACGGCGGCGCTTTGTCCTGAAAGCTTCCTTCTGTTTTTTTTCCAGGGCAAAAGACACCTTATACCAGAAGATGGGCATTGGGGGCCTGCCAGGTGGCCCGCGAGGCAGGGGGGCGCGCCTAGGGGGGTAGGGTGCGCCCCCACCCTTGTGGACGGTGGGTGGCCCCCCTCTGGTGCTTCCTTTGCCCAATATTTTATATATATATATATATATATATATATATATATATATATATATATATTCCAAAACTGATTCTCGTGGAGTTTCAGGACTTTTGGAGTTGTGCAGAATAGGTCTCTAATATTTGCTCCTTTTCCAGCCCAGAATTCTAGCTGTTGGCATTCTCCCTCTTTATGTAAACCTTGTAGATTAAAAGAGAAAAGGCATAAGTATTGTGACATAATGTGCAATAACAGCTCATGATGCAATAAATATCGATATAAAAGCATGATGCAAAGTGGACGTACCAATGTAGTCAAACTTCTTCACGATCCAACCGATCGAGTACCTCACATACGACACCTCCTCGTTCAGCACACGTTCAGCTTGGTGACGTCCTCAACTTCTTGATCCAGCAAGACGGCGAAGTAGTGGATGAGTTCCGGCAGCATGACGGCGTGTTGACGGTGATGGTGAAGCTATCTCCGCAGGGCTTCGCCTAAGCACTACGAAAATATGACCGAGGGACTAAACTGTGGAGGGATACGCCGCACACGGCTAAGCAATTGTCGTGGTTATGTGGGGCGCCCCTCCCACATATATATTGGTGGGGGAGGGGGAGAGGCCAAGAGGCGGTCCAAGTAGGATCGAATCCTACTTGCGCTCCTGCCCTTGGCCGCCCCCTTCCATATTTGCTTCTAGGAAGAAAGGAAAGGAGGGGGAGAGAAAGGAAGGGGGAGGCCGAATCCCCACTTTCCTTTCCTCCCCTAAGCCAGCTGCCATAGGAGGGACGCGCCAGCCCCTTGTGGGCTGGTGTGCTCCCCTCTTTTGGCCCAAATGGCCCATATACTTCCCGGGGGTGTCCGGAACCCCTTCTGTTGATCCGATAACTACCCGATGCACTCCGAAACTCTTTCGGTGTCCGAATATCATCGTCCTATATATCAATCTTTATCTCCGGACCATTACGGAGCTCTTTGTCATGTTCGTGATCTCATCCGGGACTCCGAACAACATTCTATCACCAAATCATATAACTCATATAACACTATATCTTCAACGAATGTTAAGCATGCGGACCCTAGCTACGGTTCGAGAACTATGTAGACATGACTGAGACACCTCTCTAGTCAATAATCAATAGCGGAACCTGGATGCCCATATTGGCTCCTACATATTCTACAAAGATCTTTATAGGTCAAACCTTATGATAATATACGTAATTCCCTTTGTCCAACGGTATGTTACTTGCCCGAGATTCGTTCGTCGGTATCTTGATACCTAGTTCAATCTCGTTACCGACAAGTCTCTTTACTCATTCCGTAATACATCATCTTGCAACTAACTCATTAGTCACTTTGCTTGTAAGGCTTCTTATGATGTGCATTACCGAGAGGGCCCAAAGATACCTCTCCGATACTCGGAGTGACAAATCCTAATCTCGATTTATGCCAACTCAACAAACACCTTCGGAGATACCTATAGAGCATCTTTACGATCACCCAGTTACGTTGTGATGTTTGATAGCACACAAGGTATTTCTTCGGTATCCGGGAGTTGCATAATCTCATAGTCGAAGGAATATGTATTTGACATTAAGAAAGCAATAGCAATAAACTGAGCGATCAATATGCTAAGCTAACGGATGGGTCTTATCCATCACATCATTCTCCTAATGATGTGATCCCGTTATCAAATGACAACACATGTCTATGGTTAGGAAACCTTAAACATCTTTGATCAATGAGCTAGTCTAGTAGAGGCTCACTAGGGACACGGTATTTGTTTATGTATTCACACATGTATTTAAGTTTCTGATCAATACAATTCTAGTATGAATAATAAACCTTTATCATGAATAAAAAAATATAAAATAACAACTTTATTATTGCCTCTAGGGCATATTTTTTCAGGGTCGGCGCGTTGGAGTTGCGCTACACCTATGTTGTATGTGCCCTCAGAGCAACCCCAATTGGGCGACCCAAACGGACGCGCTTTTTTGTCTGTTTGGGTCGGTCATCCGCTCGTCCGTGTCCACTTTTTTATTTGGGTCTGCCAGTGTGCCCAACGGGGGCAGACGCATTTGGTGATATGTCCGTCCCGGCATTCCATCGAACACCTGGTGGGTGAATTGCCCGTAGCTACGATGCTGCCGCCCCGAGCTCCTACGGCGCACTGCTGCCCGCAGACCAGGCCAACGCCTGGCAACTCCGAGGCCGAACTGCTCGCGAACGAGGCCGTGCTGGCGATGAAGCCGTGGGGTCGCATGCCCGTGCCCGCCTATGCCCCGCGTTGCGCGCTCGCGCCCGCCCGTGCCCGTGCTCGTGCTCCCCGTGTTGCGCGCTTGCGCCCGCCCGTGCCCGTGCTCCCCGTGTTGCGCGCTCGCGCCCGCCCGTGCCCGTGCCTGTGTGCGTGCTCCCCGCGTTGTGCGCTCGCGTCCGCCCACACTTGTGCTCCCTGTGTCCCGCTCGCACCAGCACGCACATCGGCCAGGCAGCGGCGACTAGCTAGCTCAGCAGCACCAGCACGCACGCACGGCCAGCGATGGCTCGCTAGATAGCAGGGCCGGGCCGGCAAAATCCGGAGCCCTGTGAGAAACAAAAAAGGGCTCTATATATCTCACTAAAAACAATAAACTAACGATTAATTATAATGTATATATCTTGCATTTGTAAGAACCAGATTGATGTTTCTTCATGATGACTCAAAATTGTATTATTAAAATACAAGATAAAAAAGATGAATAAAATAAAATTGAAGTTATATAGTACCATATATCAATTAAAAATCACGTGTCAATGTTTTGCAATTAGACGAACAGTCTAATTTAGCTAGTTTTGGGTCATGTCCGGTTGAATTACTACACTACGATCTTTAACTAAGGAGGTAAAAACCGATCTCTAACAAAGTAACAATCCCTACCAAAAATTAATTAAGAAATTAGGATTTAGGATTTAGGAGTAGGAACCGAAGTTAATCTAAAAGGAGGATTCGCTAAGCACCTGAAACTGCTGGAGGCTGGAGTTGGTTAGTCGGTCACGAATTGATCTGACGAGGTGA
The DNA here is from genome assembly GCF_003073215.2 of Triticum urartu. Taxonomy (NCBI): domain Eukaryota; kingdom Viridiplantae; phylum Streptophyta; class Magnoliopsida; order Poales; family Poaceae; genus Triticum; species Triticum urartu. Next base: position 119,807,572 of record NC_053022.1, read on the forward strand.
CAAAGTCTGAAAATTAGAAAAGGAAGCTAGAAAGGCAATGACAGCGGTGTGAATCCTATCGCTCTGATGAGGCGAAGGCAACGACCGATGAGGTGGTCCTGTAGGGGCGCCGACGGGTGACGAGGCTGCTGTTGGCCTGTGGCGGTTTCCCGATACGATCCTGTTTCCATCGTTAGATCAAGCAGTTTCCTTTTTTTTGATAAAAGACCGATCGAGTTTTTTGAGAAGAAAAAGATCGATCGAGTTGAGCGATGAGCTGACAAGCACCGTCGCTCAATGGCCCCGACTCAGGCCCAGCTCAACCCCCTATGGTTGAGGCAACTTCGAGAGCAATTAGTTAACGAGCGCTCCTTCGGGAGCCTCGCAATGATTGGCGCGCTTTGACGCGCTCTCAGCCATTTGTCACGTATCGCGTCTTTGGACGTTTTTTTGGATTTTTTTTACTTTTTCGCATGCGTTTTCAGCTTTTTAAACAGTTTTTTCAGGTTTCTTCAACGTTTTGGTTTTTCATCGATCTTCATTAGCTTTTCAATCAAATTCTTTTTTGGAAAAAAATATTTTACGTGAAAAAACGCGTTTTCTTCATGGGAGTCACGGTTTTGCTTCTACCGGAGGCATGGTTTTGCTTTTCTGAAAATCACGGCCGTGCCTCTCGAAAACGAAAAAAAACGTGTTTTCTGTCTTTTCTCCTTTCGCAAGAGTCACGGTTTTGCTTCCGCGAGAGGCATGGGTGTGCTTTCGCGAGAGTCATGGTTTTGCTTTCCCGAGAAGCATGGTTGTGCTTTCGCGAGAGTCATGGCTGTGCCTCTCGGAAAGGGAAAAAAACGTGTTTTCTATTTTTTCCTTTCGCGAGAGTCACGGTTTTGCTTCCGCAAGAGTCACGATTGTGCTTTCACGAGAGTCACGGTCGTGCCTCCTCGGAAACGAAAAAAACACGTTTTCTCTTTTTTTTTTCTTCCGCGAGAGTCATGGTTTTGCTTCCGTGAGAGGCACGGTTGTGATTTCGTGAGAGGCACGGGCGTGCCTCTTTCGGAAAGGGAAAAAACCCGTGCTCCCGGTTTGGTTTTTTCGTCCGTTTTTTGTGAAAAAAAAGTCGTCAAAACCTATCAACATGGGATCTAGTTTTGAAGATCTCGACACAAGGAATCCAATGATGAAAGCGATTCGAAATTTGGACGCACGATTTGAGAGATAAAACGTTTTGAATAAACGGATCTACGAAAAAAGAGAAAACTCCCAGGTTGCGACAAGTGGCGCGCTGCATATGCGCCACTTGTCGCAACTAAGGAAATTGGAGTGATCTTTACAACGACTACTCCTTAATTAGTGATTTCGGGCAATTCCTATGCACTTTTTTGTTAGGAAAAACTGAGAGGTCCTATATGCACACCACGCGCTGAGAACACAGGGGGCCCATGTGCGGCCGGCACGCCGCCTGTTTTTTGTCTTTTTCTTTGCATTTTTATTTATTTTTCAACAATTCGGGATATCAAATTGCTTTTAGATTTCGGTAAAAGTTGCTAATTTAAAAAAAAACAATCATGATTTCGAAAAAAATCATTATTTCAGAAATATGCTCGGAAATTCAAAAAATGGTCATGAAATTTTAAAAATGTTTACGAATTAAAAAAATGTTCATGATTTTAAAAAAATCATGCATTCGCGAAATGTTCATGAATTTGCAAAAAAATGTTCACAAATTTAAAAAATGTTCACGAATTTTAGAAAATGTCCATGATCTCAAAAGGTTCATGCATTCGCGAAATGTTCACAAATTTGCAAAAAATGTTAATGATTACAAAAAATTGTCTAGAATTTAAGATAATGTTCATGGTTAAAAAATGTTCGTGAATTTGAAAGAATGTTCACGTATTTGTAAAAAGTGTTCATGATTCCAAAGGATTGAACTTTTTTTTGAATTTGATGAACATATTTTGAACATCGTTGAACAAATTTGGCATTTTGTGAACATTTTTTTAATTTGAAGAACTAAATTTGTGTTAGAGAAATTTTTTGGAAAAAATTATGAACAAAATTTGCATTTGATGAACATTATTTTGAAAAAATGATGAACAAATTTTTAACTCAGTGAACAAATTTTGAATGTGATGAACATTTCTTGAATCTGATGAACAAAAAATTCAATAAAAAAAAAGAAACCGATGAACATTTTTTTAGTTTGGTGAACAACTTTTGAATTTTTATGAACATTTTTTAAGTCTGATGAACAAAAAGTTGAATTATATGGACATTTTTTTGGACTGTTGAACATTTATTTGCATGGTTGAACATATTTTGAATTCGATGAACAAAAAAATTTGTTAACGAATTCGAAATAAAAAAATGCCAAAAATAGTCAAAAAGTGAAGAAGAAGAGAACAAAAAAAGGAAAGAAAAAACAAAAAATAAAAAGAAAAAAATAAAGAAAAATTGAATAGAACAGAAAACGGAAAAAACCAGTATAAAAAACATAAAAAAAACAAACCGGTTCTGGGAAGGTTCTAGAACCTTCCCAAAACCGGCAGAACCATAGAAAGGGAAGCGAACTGGACCGGCCCGATAACGGAAGGAAAGGGGGGGGGGGGGGGGTACGTGTTACGACTTACGCGCCATATAGGAACCCCGGAAAAACTATGCCTATATAAAATCCCCCTCACCCAAATTATGGGCCTTATGCGGGCCTCATATTTGGCACCAGTATTGACCTGGTCTGCTAGCTAGCTAGCACGTGCGCGCGACGGGCAGCCATACCACACGCATGCTCAAGCAGCAGCCACTAGCTAGCACGCGCACGTGGTGGCCAGCAAAACACCAGCACACGCGCTTGGCCAGCGGCGGCTAGCTAGCTTGCACGCTCGTGCGGCGGCAGTACTAGCACGCACATGCGGCGGGTAGCTCGGCCACTGGTGAAGCAGTGGCGACAGTGGAGGCCGGCAAGGCGCTCGTGGCGGATGGGAAACTGCTGCACCGGCGGTATGCCCAGCTGCGTCGGCACCGCGGCATGCTTTGTGCCGACGTAGGTGGGCTAGAAAGAGAGGAGAGGAGGAGAGAGAAAGGGGTCGGATGGGTGAGTTGGTTCTTTTGTTTGGATGACAGATGGACCAGCTTCGATGTGCAGCGGACGCAGTCGGATGAAGAGGACACAGAAAACGTTCGTTTTATACATGCTTCGGACTGAAATCAGTCCTAAAATTGTGACCGAAATGACTTTGAGCGAATAGAAAACGAACTCCGCATGGTAAATTCTCATGTTTTGACCCTTTTTTGAAACCTATTCAAGATTTGACCCTAGTTTAATTTTTTTTCGAGATCTGACCCTTTTGCTATCGCCAGAGTCCATGATGATAGGGTCTAACAACATACCGCCAGGGACTTTGGCGGTAGGAAACATCGCTACTGCCAACCTGGCTGGCGGTAGCCTGCACAACCCTACCACCAAGGTGCTTGGCGGTAGGCACGAGCACACGCTGTGTTCAATACTTAGGAGATTTTTGGCGGTAGGGCATGCAACCCTACCGCCAGAGCCCTTGGTAATAGGCTGTTATACCCTACCGCCATGGTCCCTGACGGTAGTAAAAGAGTCAGATCTTAAAAAAAAATTAAACTAGGATCAAATCTCGAATAGATTTTAAAAAAAAGTCAAAACACGAAATTTAGCCACTCCGCGTTGGGTCTTGATTTTGGTCCGCGTACGGAGATCGTACCGGGTGGAGGATTCGGATCGGTGCGTTGGATTCGCTCTCAGCGGACCGAAATCTTTTCCCGCCGCACATGGCACTCGGACTCCCAACAACAGACACATTCCCTGGAAAAAAAAATACTGCTACGTTCCCTGAAAATAAGAAACCCAACAGACACGTGGGTCCCACGCCAGCCTCCTCCCGATCCGAGGTGTGATACCACCGATCGACGGAAAGCCGGCCTTGCTGTACGTCACCACCGGGGAAGGCCTTCTCCTCTCGTCTCGACGTCTCCTCTCCTCCTCCAAATCGAGAGGCCATAGAGAGAGAGAGGGTCAGAGAGAGAAACCTAGCCCCTTGAATGGAGGACTCGAACGGCGCCGAGATCAAGGCCCCGCCGCCAGTCCAGCGACGCCCGCCGCGCCCGCGTGGAGGCGGCTTCACCCCCGAGGGCTTCGTGGCCGCGCTTCGCCGCCGGCTGAGCTCCGGTGCCGCGGTGGCCGCGCGTGCCAGCTTCGCGGCGGACTCTGGGGACGAGTCCGGCCCCCCCGAGTCCTCCTCGTCGCACAGCCGCCGCGACTCAAGCGGGGACACCTCGTCCGCCGGCGGCCCCGGGGACTTCACCGCGTTCAGCTTCCGCGCGGCTGCCCCAGTCCACCGGAAGGCGAAGGAGAGTCCCCTGAGCTCCGACGCCATCTTCAAGCAGGTGGGCTCCTCCCGCTCTGGCCCCCATTTCGTTAACAGACCTAACGAAACTTCGTTTAAATGCTTAGCTCTGTCGGTTGCTCAATTGTTTATTTGGGTCTGAATTTCATTATGACTGTTATGTAACGATAATTCAGGCGTTTCCTTGTCATAAAAAGTTGCTGCTCTTTTGGGTCGAAATCTGAAAGAAGATATGTTTTTGATGCGTGCGAGAAGCACAAATCTAGTACAGTGCAGTAGTATGATTTTATTTTTTTGCGGGGGTGCACTATGATTGGAAGGTTGGTCGCGGAATCACGTGATTTATGTGGTCAGATAGATGGTCACTGGTAGTTGTGGGTTTAACTCACGTGCTTTCTTTTTCAGTGTGATATGTGACCATAGTTGATAAGCACGATACGTTAGTGCTTTATTAGGTAACTCAGGTCGCACGCTGAAATGCAACGGACATAGCTATCCTTTTTGCTAATGATTTGTCCTTGGCCTTTTTTTTTCTATTGCTTGTGCTTTTCCGTCAGAGCTGTTTTATGGATGGCATATCTTCCAGCTGCCAGAGTCATTGTTCTCTGATACTTTTTCTTGTCATTTGTAACAGAGTCATGCAGGCCTTTTCAATCTGTGCATTGTTGTTCTCGTTGCAGTGAACGGCAGGCTGATTATTGAGAACTTAATGAAGGTTTTTATCTGCCTTTTCTCATCTAGTAAATATAAACCATCCCCTCACTTCGTCATAGACGTACCGTATTTGTTTATCAGTCTTTTACTCCTGATGCTGTTTGCAGTATGGCTTATTAATACGAGCTGGCTTTTGGTTCAACTCTACATCATTGCGGGACTGGCCACTTCTAATGTGCTGGTAATATTCAGTTCTGCTATAGTGTATGCCGTTGTGTTTGCTTAATGCCTTCAATGAACTGATCGTGTTTACGATTTTCCTGGTCCAGCCTTAGTCTACCAGCCTTCCCCCTTGGTGCATTTTCAGTTGAGCAGTTGGCGTTCCGTAATGTTATTACTGATGCTGTAAGCCGGGACTCTCTTAACTATATATCGTGCATCTTACTTTACTGATATACCGCATTCTAATGAACATCTTGAGTTGCCCATGTTTTGTGTAGATCTTGGGTTCTCTTGTTATATCTATCATTTCTTCATATTTTTGTACTCTTGCACGAACTAACACCTATGTTTTACTCATTCTTTGCAGGTTGCTACCTGTCTTCATATCATTCTTACAACAGCTGAAATTGTATATCCTGTGCTTGTCATTCTTATGTAAGAACATTCATCTTTTCGAATTTATGTGAAATAAGAGAGCTTCAGTTACATGCCAAGAATGTCACATAGAGGCATAACAAAGTGCATGCACACATATACCATATATCACATCTGAATGCTGTTTCTAGCTTCAACATAGAATTGCATTTCATTCTTAACTCCCAAAGTTAAAGCTTTTGCAATGATAGGATATCATTGCTCTGCATTTCCCTGATACCACATGCTGCCACTTGGTTCAGGTGTGATTCTGCGGTTGTGTCTGGTTTTTTGTTGATGTTTATTGCATGCATTGTTTGGCTGAAGCTCGTATCTTTTGCCCATACAAACCATGACATAAGGCAATTAACCATTAGTGGTAAGAAGGTATGTTTCCATAATTTTCATTCCTTTTGTTTTGTGGGCTTTCATACTCAGTTTGATTGGGGTGGATTGGGCCACAGCCAACAAATAGCAGGTCCTGACACTTCCCCTTGTTTCACTTTCTTATGAATATATCTGAAATGTTTTCCAGCACGATCATAAACATATACCTTATGGTACTTACTCCCTTGGGATTCTTGTATTTGCACTTCAACAGAGATGCATGTCGAAAGTATTGGATTACCAAGGTTAATTTTTTTTATAGGATTACCCCTCTTTACTAGCCCACTTATTTCTCTTGGATGATTTGTTATTTTAGTAGTACTTATAAATGCCCAAACCAAGGGCAGAGTCTGGACTGGGATGGTGGTGGTGTGTGTTGGGGATATAGAGGGGAAAAAGTTAGCTGTCTCAGAACAAATCACATGGCCCGCTTCTCTAATGCTGGTACTACAGCTTGAAAATTCTTAGGTGATACGTTCTACCCAATTTCTTAAATAAATTGCTATTTTAATGGATGAACTGTTCAGTTCCTAAAATTTCCATGAAACGCTGCTTCTGTTCCTCGGTCTTATTGTTTGCTCTTCTGTGCAGCTTTTTGTTTTGATACTATTGCTATCTTATTAAGCTTTGTTTTGCTCCACAATAACATTCCATCTATTAGGTTGATAATGCACCCAGCACAGATGACATGGATAGTTTACAAGCTCCAACTTTAGGGAGCCTAGTATACTTCATGATGGCTCCAACACTGTGCTATCAGGTATGTTTCTGATCATCCTGCATAGAGAGGCAGTTGTAAACGCATCGTGCTAATCCTGACTTCTAGAAGGTAGTTATTCTGATTGGATGATTTAATGATTCCACAGCCATATTTCCATCATATTTGGCAGAGGAACCACGGCACATGTATCTTATACTTTTACGGCCTAATATATCATTTTGTTTCTTTGATTTTAACAAAATTATGTCATTTCTCCGACTTATTTCAACAAGGTAGAAAATGTTTCCCTACAAAGATTATGATGCAAATCTGAAGTTTACGCGCTTGTTAGCAAGGCACTCAGAAGATAGATTGCAGTCCTCTGAGCCTCTTTTCGGCTAGCTTTGATTCCATTTCGTGTATTTACATATATTTATATAATACTCACCTACAACTCAATGTCTTGGGGGAACCGTCATATACTCCCTCCGAGTCCGATCCAAAATAAGCGTTGCAGTTTTGAACCAGGGTTAGTTCAAAACTGCGACCCTTATTATGGATCGGAGGTAGTACAACGCTAACCTAGAGGTCTCGAGTTAATTGTACTTGAGTCTGTATGCAGTTTCGTTGGTCAGTAGTGACTGCCAGTTGACAATACCGCATGCTCTTATTGTTGGAGCATTTATCTTATCAGCGTCATTTATTGTTTAAATTACAATTTTCATTTCCATCTAGCTGCGAAAGGGATTGTAGGAGGTTATTTGCTGTTCAAATGAACTAATTATTGGTATTAATTATGCAGCCAAGTTATCCTCGAACTGAAAATGTTAGAAAAGGGTGGCTGATTCGTCAAATTATTCTGTACTTGATATTTACAGGTATTCAAGGTTTCATTATTGAGCAGGTAAGCCATTTCATCTTTCTATGTCTTACAAAATACTGAACATGGTTCTTAATCATCTATTGACTTTTTTGAAATTGCAGTACATAAATCCAATCGTCGTGAACTCTCAACATCCATTGAAAGGCGGACTTCTGAATGCTATAGAGACTGTTCTGAGGCTCTCATTACCAAATGTTTACTTATGGCTTTGCATGTTCTATTGCTTTTTCCATCTCTGGTAAATGCCTATTCATCAATCAAGAGAATAGTTAATTTCAGTACATCACGGGATGAAAGTCTATTTGTTTTTGAATTTGTTCTCTGGATTATCCGTCACATAGAAATTCTCTTAAACACTCTCGGAATAATGCAGATTTACAGTTTGAACTCATATTGTTACACAGGTTAAATATACTTGCTGAGATTCTTCGTTTTGGTGACCGTGAATTCTACAAAGACTGGTGGAATGCAAAAACAATTGATGAGGTGAAATACAAAAGTTCTTGAAGTTAGTACTGATTTTCTTCTCACTTAAACACACCTAATTTTGTGTATGATATTTGCTTCTGCTGCATGTGCTTCTGTACTCGGGTGGTGTTAGTATTGGCGAAAATGGAACATGGTATGCTAGTCTTTTCTCAACCATGCTACTTTTTGCAAGCTGCTTGTAATAAAAAACAATATCTGTACATAAGCTTGCATCTTTCCGATGGAGTTATAATCTTTTTCCTATTCAAAGGTCAAAGAAATGTCAAGCTCAAAATGGAGTTTTTTTTTATAAGAATGAATTTGATATTTTTTTTCTGCTATATTGCTTGCTGTTGGTCTGTTAATTTCTTTGTTCATTTTCCACTTTCATGGTTTTAATATGGATGATGTCTATGTTCACAGCCCGTGCATAAATGGATTGTTCGTCATATATATTTTCCTTGCATGCGAAGTGGTATATCGAAGGTAAATTGCAAGATGTTAAACTGCTATGCTGGGCATGCGTTGTACATAGTTTATGTTTGGTCATTTGTGCTGTTTTTCTTGCAGGAAGTTGCTGTTTTTGTATCATTTTTTGTATCTGCCGTGCTCCATGAGGTAAACTTGCTCCTTTGCCTTCCCTCACATAACCACACTAATTATCTAGCACTCTTTAACCACTTTTGGCACTTGTTGGGTCACTTGGGTGGCTTACTTTGTTCTCTGTTTGATGTTCAATAAAAGTAGCATCTCGTCCTGTTGTGGGTAAATCATGATACCTTTTGATTATTGTACACCAGCTTGTTGTTGCTGTCCCCTGCCGAATTCTCAAGTTCTGGGCATTCTTAGGGATCATGCTGCAGGTATGCCAAAACTTATTGCTGCATCATAGAATATTGTGCAAGATATGTTGTTAATTTCTAACTTAAATTGTGGTCACTTTTGAGAGTCATCCTATATGTTGTCTCTTGTCTTCTACTCTAGTAGTATGTTGTAAGATACTACCTCTGTTTATAAATATAAGATGTTTTGGCAGTTCAATTTAAACTGCCAAAACGACTTATATTTAGGAACAGAGGTTGTACTTGATAGTAAGTAGGTCCGTCCTGGTGTATCATCTAAGACAGCGAACTTTGCTTACATCATCTCCTTTTCTCCCTTGTTACCAGATCCCCCTTATCACATTGACATCATGCCTCAAAAACAAATTCAGGGATACAATGGTTAGCCATCCTTTCCTTGTTTCCTACTAAAGGGTTCTACTTTCATGTAAACTAGTTCTAATTTATAGTCACCTTCAACAGGCCGGCAACATGATATTTTGGTTCTTTTTCTGCATCTACGGCCAGCCTATGTGCGTTCTCCTGTACTACCATGATGTGATGAACAGGATTGGGAAGACAGAATAGAGCCACATATTCTTTCTTATTCCACTTTGGACCAACGGATTCAGAGAAGCAATAATATGTACAACATGAAACCACATAATTTCTTACACTGCAACAATCTTTCTTGGAAAATCTAGCAGCTAACTAGTCGTGGGCATTATTGTACATGTACATAAGCTTATGTTTTTCACATTCTACTTGTAAAAATCCTGCCCAGCCCCCCCGCGCCCCAGTAGCAACGGTGTGGCTATTCCCCACCCTTTGAAAAGATTAATTCAACTGCTATTGAAATTTTCATTATTTATTTACAAGAGATCTGGTTGGAACAACCCCAAACTGTTATATAACTGCTGTATTTGCTCTTAGATTGCATACCTTTTGCTATCGAATCATGTTAGAGCAAGCGCCGGCATCTGAAATGCCGGATAAGATCAGACTTGGCCAACAAAAAATTGTCAATTTCGTTACTACAAAAAGCACCAACAGCACACCATTTTTTCTTGAAAAGTCTCGAAGGGCTCATAGAGCTCTCCATTAATTCATAGCGGTGAAGCTACAAAGCTCACTACAGGACTCAAGAAAATAGAAATTTATGGACTGGTTCTTGAAACTTGCAAGGAGGACCCTAACTCTAGATATAAGATTGCAATCAGGTCCAAAAAGCAACTCCTGCTCAGATTCACGCCGGTTGCATCATTGCACCGTCTCTCGTTGGAGAAAGGATGGATGGACTCCAAGCCGATCTTGCGTTGCCTCCCTATAGGAACTGTCGAGAGGAAAGGGAGGAGCATCCAGGCTTTGACTGGCCGCCCTTCGGCCATAGAATACGTTGGCGAATCTTGTAAGTGCCAGGATCCAGACTATTGAAGACTGAATTAAGCACTTCTATTTAGACTTTCAAAGATAATTTGACGATCGAGTTCTAGGGTTTATAACTTGTGAAGGGCGGGGGGGGGGGGGGGGGAGGGGACAACCCAGTTACAAACAATGACGCGGGAGCCGCGGGCAACCGTCCGATGAAGAATCGAGGGGCAATAGCAGCTCACAGGGGCATCTTCATGGGTGAGCTGTTGGATAGGAGTCAATGGCCGGAGAGTCATCCGACAAGTAGAAATAGGTGAGGAGTGTGTAGTTCTTCAGTTAACATTGATGGAGCCTGACAACACCCCCAAAATGAAACCGATTTTGTCCTCAAGCGTGAAACAAAAAACCTTTTGAATGAAGGCCGAATCTTCCCAAGTAGTTGTTTTGACATGCATGTTCACCCATTTGAATAACTAGTGCACAACTGGAATGCTGGTGTTGCCCCTACAGCCAGACTCCATTTTGATGAGTCCATTTGCATCCACCAAAGGAAGGTATCTTGTAGGAATGACATGAGAGCCAATGTGTTTCTTGACTTGACTAACATGGAGGGTATGATGCAATTGACACCCCTCTGGAAGTAAAAGTTCTATGCTGTGTTACCAACCTTTTCTAGAACTCTGAAAGGGCCATAGAACTTGGAATGCAGTTTCAGAAACGTGTTAAGCTCAAGGATGTATGTCCGTATGGTTGTAACTTTAAGTAAACCATGTCTCCCACCAAGAACTCTCTATCTTTCCTTTTCTTATAAGCATAATGTTTCATTCTCTCTTGCGCCTTCAAGAAATTCTCTTTGGTTACTTCCGGAACTAGCTATCTAGCTCTCTGCTAATGGAGTAAAGTGTCACTGTCGGGGCAAATAGAGTCTGGTAGAGCTAATTCGGCAACTGTCGGGGTCTAAGAACCGGACATTGGGTTGTTAGCTGCAACCCTTTGTGAGTTCGACCAGGGACTGAACGCGTCTAGCTTCCTAGGTCATAGTTGATTGAAGATGGAAGAACAGAGAGAAGAACAAATAGGGGATACCCAGGTTCAGGCCACCATGTTGGTGTAATACCCTACTCCCGCACTGCTCTTTATTTCATATGATAGTTGGTACAATGTGTGACTTGTGTTGTGAATGAGTTCGACCTCCCTTTGAGGCCACAACCCTTCCCTACTTATACTGCCTCACAGGGCCCCTCACGAAGGCCCTCATTGGCTGAATATTGCATTGAATGGGTTGGCTCTAGCCTGTATCGATGAAGTATGGTCGTCTGCGCCACACACGTGCGAGCTTGTGATGATGGTTCCCAAGGCAGCGTATTGCACCGCAGATATTCTCCTGCTTCTTCCCTCATACAGGGAGGTCAGTGCCAAGGTACCGGCCTTGTAGCAACGTACAGGGGAGGGGACCGCTCGTGGCTACTGTAGATGACTGCGGACGGGAAAAGGCTCTGCGCGCGCCCATCCTAGGAACGATTCCCGTTGTACTGCACTGCGACTGCTGATGCGTGTAACATAAAGGAGAGGAGGGATCATGAGCGATATCCTCGGGACTCATGATTCCCGAGAGGATCTTTACGATATAGCAGAGAGGCTTCCCGAGACCTCGGGGGCGAATGCCAAGGCCATAGCGCTTGGAAAGCGGCTCGTACGGGTATGGTCCTGAGAGCTTTTTCGTCGCAGGGGACGTGACGCTCTACTATAGCTCTACTGCATGGAAGAGAAGCGGGGGCCTGGCGGTCGGAGGAAAGTGGTTCGTGCGGGATAGGACCCGAGAACGTTTCCATCGTGCAGGCGGGGCGTGGTGCTACGCCTCTTCCGTAGGGGTAGAGGAGTAGTGGCCCAACAGCATGAGGAAAGCGGTTCGTGCGAGAGAGGTCCCGAGAACTTTTCCATCGCGATGGGCGCGACACACCCCGGTTTCCTAGTTTTTTCCATGACTGTTGATAACCCACAAGTGTAGGAGACCAATTGTAGCCTTTTCGATAAATAAGAGTGTCGAACCCAACGAGGAGATAAAGGTAGGATTTATATTCCCTTCAAGTTCTATCGACCACCGATACAACTCTACACACACTTAACATTCGCTTTACCTAGAACAGGTATGAAACTATTTTGTAGGTGTGATGCTAGAACTACTTTGCAAGAATAAAACTAGGAGTACTTTGCGAGATAATAATAGTTAGTTGTTTAGTAGAAAGATTTTTATAACACAAGAGAAGTATTTTGTCCCTAAGCAATCGATAACTAGACCTGTAATCATTATTGCAATTTTATATGAGGGAGAGGCATGAGCTAACATACTCTCCGTACTTGGATCATATGCACTTACGATTGGAACTCTAGCAAGTATCTGCAACTACCAAAGATCATTAAGGTAATCAAGTACTCTTTATCCCATATGCAACAACCCCCATACTCGGGTATAAGCTTCTGTCACTCTTGCCACCCACCATAAGAGAATCATGAACGTATTGCAACACCCTACATCGGGAATCCCTCATGCTTGCGCGACACGAAGGGCACCATAGGACAACACCAAAATAAAATATGCAACTCAAACCAATACGATCATCAACCAATTCATAGGACAAAAGAAATCTACTCAAACATCATAGGATGGCCATACATCGTTGGAAAATAATATATAGCATTAAGCACCATGTTTAAGTAGAGATTACAGCAGGGAGAAGAGGTGTTACACCACTGCATAAAGGGGGAGAGAGTTGGTGATGATGGCGGCGAAGTTGTTGGTGTAGATCGCCGTCACGATAATTGCCCCGTCAGCGTTCCGGTGCCACCGGGAGAGAGGGGGAGAGAGCCCCCTCCTTCTTATTCTTCCTTGCCCCCTAGATGGGAGGAGAGTTCCCCCTCTGGTCCATGGCTGCCATGGCGCCGGAGGGGCGGGAGCCCCTCCTAGATTGGATCTCTCTCCGTGTTCTATTCTATTTCGCGTTCCCTGTTTTCTGGCCGAAAACCGTTTCTTAAATATCCGGAGATCCATAACTCCGATTGCGCTGAAATTTTAACATGATTTTCCCCCGTATATAAGCTTCCTTGTGGCCGAAGAAGAGCCTCAACCGACTTACGGTGTGCCAATAGGCATCACCGCGCGGCTGCGACCTGGTGCCTAGTGGAGCCTGTGAGCCTCCGTTTGCGTTGATTCAACCTCCCAAAAATCACATATATTCCAAAATAAATCTCCGTAAATTCTTATCGCGTTTGGACTTCGTTTGATATGGATATTCTATGAAACAAAAAACAGGCAACAAACAGGAACTGACACTGGGCACGGGATCAATATGTTAGTCCCAAAAATAATATAAAATGTGGCCAAAAGTATATAAAAGTTATAGAATATTTGCATGAAACAATCAAAAATTATAGATACGACGGAGAAGTATCAGTATCCCCAAGCTTAATTCCTGCTCGTCCTGGAGTAGGTAAATGATAAAAAAGATAATTTTTGATGCGGAATGCTACCTAGCATAATCTTGATCATATAGTCTAATCATGGCATGAATATTAAGACACGAGTGATTCAAAGCAATAGTCTATAATTTGACATAAAGACATCTATACTCAGACATCCCAACAAACAATCATGTCTTTCAAAATATCAATGCTAAATGATGTTATCCCTACAAAATCATATAGCCTGTCACGCTCCATCTTCTTAACACAAAGTATTTATCATGTACTACCCCGGTGTTAGCCAAGCAATTGGTTCATACTTTTTCAACCCCCACGCAATACATGAGCGCAAGCCATGGATATAGCACTATGGATGGAATAGAATACGGTGGTAGAGATTAATATGGAGAAGACAAAAAGGAAGAAAGTCTCACATCGACACGGCTAATCAACGAGCTATGGAGATGCCCATCAATTGATATCAATGCGAGGAGTAGGGATTACCATGCAAAGGATGCATTAAGAGCTATAAGTGCATGAAAGCTCAATATGAAACTAAGTGGGTGTGCATCCAACTTGCTTGCTCGAAGACCTCGGGCATTTGAGGAAGCCCATCATCGGAATACACAAGCCAAGTTCTGTAACGAAAAATTCCCACTAGTATATGAAAGTGACAACATAGGAGACTCTCTATATGAAAAACATGGTGCTACTTTGAAGCACAAGCGTGGTAAAGGATAGTAACATTGCCCCTTTTCTCTTTTTCTCTCATTTTTTTTCATTTTTTCTGGGGCTCTTTTTGGCCTCACTTTTTTTTCTCTTTTTTTATTTTTTTGTCCGGAGTCTCATCCTTACTTGTGGGGGAATCATAGTCTCCATCATCCTTTCCTCACTGAGGCATGCTCTAGTAATGAATAATGATGATCATCACACTTCTATTTACTTACAGCTCAAAAAATTACAACTCGATCCTATGACAAAGTATGCCTCTATATGAATGCCTCTGGCAGTGTACCAGGATGTGCATTGATCTAGCGTAGCAAAGATATCAAAAAAGGACAAGCCATGAAAATATCATGCTAGCTATCTTACCATCATGCAAAGCAATATGACAATGAATGCTCAAGTCATGTATATGATGATGAACGAAGTTGCATGGCAATATATCTCGAAATGGCTATGGAAATGCCATAATAGGTAGGTATGGTGGCTGTTTTGAGAAAGATATAACGAGACATGTGTGATAGAGCATATCATATCATGGGGTTTGGATGCACCCGCAAAGTTTGCACCAACTCTCGAGGTGAGAAAGGGCAATGCATGGTATCGAAGAGGCTAGCAAGTTGTGGAAAGGTGAGAGTGCGTATAATCCATGGACTCACATTGGTCACAAAATGTAACACCCCGGATGTAACTTTCCCAATTTGTACTCCAACTCTTGCCGTTTCCGGCGTTAAGTTATATTTATTTCTTGGGTTCGGGTCTTTGTCTCCATGTGTTGTTGTCTTTGTCATGCATCTCATATCATGTCATCATGTGCATTGCATTTGCATACATGTTCATCTCATGCATTCGAGCATTTTCCCCGTTGTCCGTTTTGCATTCCGGCGCTTCATTCTCCTCCGGTGGTCATTTCTAGCTTTCTTTCGTGTGTGGGGATTAAACATTTCCGGATTGGACCGAGACTTGCCAAGCGGCCTTGGTTTACTACCGGTAGACCGCCTGTCAAGTTTCGTATCATTTGGACTTCGTTTGATACTCCAACGGTTAACCAAGGGACCGAAAAGGCCTCATGTGTGTTGCAGCCCAACACCCCTTCAATTTGGCCCCAAACCCACCAAACTCTGCTCCATCATCTAGAGCGTTCAATCACGATCGCGTGGCCGAAAACCGCACCTCATTTGGACTCTTCTAGCTCCCTCTATGCCTATATAAAGGCCCCCCGTAATTCGGATCTCTCTCCCTCCCCGAAACCCTAGATCCATTTCCCACGCCGCCGCCGGACAAAAACTGCCGGGCCGGACGTGTCCGACCCGACCTCTGCCGCCACGTGGCGCTCCCTGATTCGCCGCCGCCCTCTCTCTCCTCTCGGCGCCACCGAAGCCCGCCGGCCCGCGGGAGGCCCTCCCCGGCCCGCGCGAGGCCGCGCCGCCTCGCGGCTTCTTCTCCGACGCCGGACGCCGCCCCGCCGCCGCTCGCTGCCTCGCCCGACGACGCCGGCTGCCGCCTCGCCGCGACCACCGCCGCCGCCACGCCACCGGCCGCCCCTCGCCGCCACCGGCCGGCGCCGCCTCTCCGCCGCCCTCTCCGGCCTCCTCCTCTCCTACCCCGGCGACCCCCTCCATCTCCGTCCGCCACCGCCATCGCTGGCCGACGAACCTCGAACGGCGCGCTTGGTGAACAGTGATTTCAGATCTAAGATCTGGAATTTTGAGGGTTGACTTTTCCCTCCGAACCCTAATTTTTATGCCTACTTTGACCTGCCGTAACTTTGCATCCGTAGATCCGATTTGGACATATAGTATATCAAAATGTTCGCCTCGACGAGTACATCATTTCATTCAATTGCATCATTTTCATTTGAGTTCATCTTGACGCCCAAAATGCTGTTAGAAGAGGGCTTCGTGAGTTAATTGTCAGATCTGCTAGTTCATCTTAGACTTTTGTCATTTTTGCCATGATTATTGTGTGCATGCTATGCCTGTGAGTCCTTCATATGTTTTGTTAAGAATTTTGTCTTCTTTCCAGAGGTGCAATCCATGCATTTTTAGGATGTGTGTGGTGACTTGTGCAAGCTTGCAAAGTGAGGCACCCGGGAAATCTGTTTTCAGAGACTTAGTTGTTTTCACTAAGTCTGGGATTATTTAGTTCATGATGCCATATGTTCAGCTTGTTTTCTAGTGATCCGTGCCTCTTTTGAGGATGATCAGTAAAGGAGTTTTGTTAATCATGTTATGCTCTATCCATCCATGTCTTTGTTTGCAATTATGGAGCACCCTAGCTTGAGTCAATCGAGCTCTACTTTTGCTTCGTTGTGAATCTGGGCAGATCGTCAACTCGTTTGCGATTTTGCCGATGCTATTGTAGTTGATCCTTGCATGCTATGCCATTATTCTTGCCATGTCTAGCTTTTATTTTGTGCCTTCTTAATGGATGTATGCCTGCCTTGCCATGACTTGCACCGTGGTGAGTGCATCGAGCTCGTTTACATGCCTTCGTGAGTTATATTTCAGCATGTCTCAGTTTTCACTAAGTCTGAAAACTGATTATGTTTTTGCTATGTTCGTGTGCCCGTTAGTATATTTTATGAACCCTTTTGGCCCCAGGTCACTTTGTGTCTTTTGTTAAGCTTGTTGAGTAGCTCCATGCCGTGTTCTTACTTGTCTTAATCAGGTCATGTATCATGTTTTTTTGCTGCTTCGAAGAGGGCTTCGTGATCTGAAATTTCAGACAAGTGTTAATTTCACTAAGTCTGGAATCTGTTTTGCATTTGCGTTTTTGCCATGCTTCTTTGAACCTCATAATCGATGAATTGGCCGTAGCTCAGTGCTAGCCTTTTGTTAAGCATCTTGTGTGCATCCCTGCCATGTTCATGTCATTGCATTTAGATGCCTACTTGCTGTAAATCGCAGACCGGTGTCATTCTTAAAACGCTTGCCATTTCCAAACCGTAACTCCGATTCCGATGATGTTTATATCGTTTTCAAGCGATTTCAGCTCATCTTTCCAGTGGCACCCTTGGAATTCCAAGTTGAGGCCAGGCTCATGCATTTCCTGTCATATCTTGCATTTTTGCATCCCGCATC
The DNA here is from genome assembly GCF_003073215.2 of Triticum urartu. NCBI lineage: Eukaryota > Viridiplantae > Streptophyta > Magnoliopsida > Poales > Poaceae > Triticum > Triticum urartu. The sequence continues at coordinate 119,825,103 of NC_053022.1, forward strand.
GCATCCCGCATATCATATCATTATTTCATCATATTGCTTGGTCTTGCACGTGGTTGATTGTATCCTTGTGCTTGTTTGTCTTGTTTGGGTAGAGCCGGGAGACGAGTTCGCTACCGAGGAGCCCGTTGAGTTTGCTTGTGAGGATCCAGTCAACTCTGACAAATGTGCAGGCAAGATGATCATACCCTCGAAATCACTACTATCTTTGCTATGCTAGTTTGCTCGCTCTTTGCTATGCCAATGCTACGATGCCTACCTTTTGCTTGTCAGCCTCCCAATTGCCATGTTGAAACTCTAACCCACCATGTCCTAGCAAACCATTGATTGGCTATGTTACCGCTTTGCTCAGCCCCTCTTATAGCGTTGCTAGATGCAGGTGAAGATTGGAGGCCGTTCCTTGTTGGGACATCATTTATTTACTTGTTGGGATATCATTATATTGCCATGTTATCTTAATGCATCTATATACTTGGTAAAGGGTGGAAGGCTCGGCCTCTCGCCTAGTGTTTTGTTCCACTCTTGCCGCCCTAGTTTCCGTCATATCGGTGTTATGTTCCCGGAATTTTTGCGTTCCTTACGCGGTTGGGTTATAATGGGAACCCCTTGATAGTTCGCCTTGATTAAAGCTTTTCCAGCAATGCCCAACCTTGGTCTTACCATTTGCCACCTAGCCTCTTTTTCCCTCGGGTTTTCGGAGCCTGCGGGTCATCTTATTTTAAACCCCCCCGGGCCAGTGCTCCTCTGAGCGTTGGTCCAAATAGAGCCACTTGCAGCGCCACCTCGGGGCAACTTGAGGGTTGGTTTTAGTTGTACGTAGTGTTCATCTGAGTGTGCCCTGAGAAAGAGATGTGTGCAGCTCCTATCGGGATTTGTCGGCACATTCGGGCGGTGTTGCTGGATTTGTTTTAACCTGTCGAAGTGTCTTGAATTACCGAGATACCGAGTCTGATCGGAACGTCTTGGGAGGAGGTCTATTCCTTCGTTGACCGTGAGAGCTTGTCATGGGCTAAGTTGGGACTCCCCTGCAGGGATTGAACTTTCGAAAGCCGTGCCCGCGGTTATGGGCAGATGGGAATTTGTTAATGTCCGGTTGTAGATAACTTGAACCTTAATTAATTAAAATGAATCAACTGAGTGTGTTGCCGTGATGGCCTCTTCTCGGCGGGGTCCGGGAAGTGGACACGGTGTTGGAGTAATGTTTGCGCAGGTTGCCTTCTAGCTTCTCGTTCGCGCTTTGCCTCCTCTTCTCGCTCTCTTTTGCGTATAAGTTAGCCACCATATATGCTAGTCGCTTGCTGCAGCTCCACTTATATTTGCCTTACTCCTTCCTATAAGCTTAAATAGTCTTGATCGCGAGGGTGCGAGATTGCTGAGTCCCTGTGGCTCACAGATTACTATAACTCCAGATGCAGGTCCAGGTGATTCCGCTCCAGGTGACGAGTACGAGCTCAAGTGGGAGTTCGACGAGGACTCTCAGCGATACTACGTGTCTTTTCCTGATGATCAGTAGTGGTGCCTAGTTGGGGTTTGATTCGGGGCCTTGTCGCATGTTGGGTTTTCTTCTATTTTGGCGCCGTAGTCGGGCCATGAGTGTTTGTATGATGGATGTTAATTATGTACTTTGATGTGACGTGGCGAGTGTAAGCCAACTATGTTCTCCCCCTTTTTATTATATATTACATGGGATGTTGTAATGATTGCCTGACTTGCGACATTGCTTTCAATGCGGTTATGTCTCTAAGTCGTGCCTCGACACGTGGGAGCTATAGCCGCATCGAGGGCGTTACAAGTTGGTAATCAGAGCCTTCCCCGACCTTAGGAGCCCCATTGCTTGATCGTTTTTAGCAGCCGAGTTGTGTCTAGAAAAATGTTTTGAGTCATTTAGGAATTATATATCGGAGAGATTAGGAATTCTTTTTACTTCCCAGTCTCCTCATCACTCTGGTAAGGCATCCTGACGTAGAGTTTTGACTCTTCTCTTCTCAAATTTCACTAAATTTTTTTTTAGGATCACGCGAGTATCTTGGAATCGTTCCGATGGCTTATGATGAGAACATTGTCTTGGTGCCTCCTGTCAGGGGTTTAGTGGAAGTGTCCCGGGGAGTTGAGCTCTGAGGTGTTGTCATCATAATTTTATCGTTGCAATTCTGGAATACTTGAGATATGTTCGCCGACATCGAAAATCTCTTTTATGCAGTTCGTTGGTGAGATAACCTCGACGCCACCCAGTACTGGGGCGGGAGTTCGGGAGTATCGCCATAACTTGTATAACAGATGCTTTTTGAAGGTTGAGGTAGATGGTTTCCGAAGTTTTCTCGGTTATGTGTTGAAGGATGGATACAGCTGGATGTAGGATTTGCTAGTTTGGGTGAGATATTATGCTTCCCCTGTATCCCCAACACCTGATTGCATAACCGGAAAGGTTCGGAAGTTTCATAGGTGGGAATTCTAGTAGTTCTAGTTCTTCTTCCACGGATATTGGTTTGAGATTGGGATTTCTTACCGATTATTCGTTCTTGATCCGTACCTTATTGATTTACTTCTTCTACCTAATTCTACGTGGCTTCTCAATTTATGGATATGTGACCATTTGAAGAGGAATGCATTTGTTCATTTTGTTCGGATGTGAAGACTATATGTTGCAATTTTCATTCCGTTGGTTTCAGCTTCATTTATTTGTCTATGTGCTAACGGTGGTCAACCTCTTCAGGATGGCTCCCGCTAAGAGCACCAGTCAGAACCAGAATCAAGATCCGCCACCACCTCCACCTCCTCCAGAGGCATGGCAAGCTGTGATGGCCGCAACCAATGCAAACACACAGCTGATCATGCAAATTCTTCAAGAGCGCAATCAAGGCAGTCAAGGGAATCAAGGCAGCAATCAGAGTCACTTCGCTACACTCAACCAGTTCCTTGCTAACGGGCCAAAGACTTCAACAATTGTGTTGAGGCAACCGATGCTGACGATTGGCTTGTGGATCTGTGTAAGCATTTCGATTGCAGTAACGTCAGGCTTGAGGACTTTGTCAAGCTCGCTTCCTTCCAACTCAAAGATCAAGCTGCAGAATGGTTCCAGCAGTACAAGGATTCCAGAGGTGGACGTGTTATCACTTGGGATGAGTTCCGTCGAGATTTCCGAGCTCATCATATTCCGCAGAGTGTGGTTGAAAGCAAGCATGAGGAATTCCGCAATCTGAAGCAAGGCTCTTTGTCTGTCTATGACTACAACAAGTTGTTCCAGAAGCTTGCCCGCTTTGCCAAGCAGGACGTGCCTGATGAGAAGAGCATGATATATCAGTTCAGGGGTGGTCTCAGAGAAGATATTCAGCTCGCTCTTGTCCTCTTCGAGCCCTTGAGATACGATGAGTTCTACAACATGGCACTGAAGCAAGAGGCTGCTCAGTTGAGGTGTGATGCTTCTAGGAAGCGAGTCAGAGATGTTACTTCTTCTTCCTCCACCCAAGTGGCCAAGCAGCAGAAGTTTTGGCTTCCTCCTCCTCTATTCCGTCAGCCGTATCAGCAGAAGAGCAAAGGTGGCAGTGGTTCTTCCCACCCACCCAACCCTGGCTTTCAGAACAAGGCTTCGTCTCAAGCTCCAAGATCGAGTGCTCCATATCACCGTCCGCTTTCAGAGGTCACGTGCAACAAGTGCCAACAGAAGGGTCACTATGCCAACAAGTGTTTCAACCAGAGGCGTCTTCCTCCTCCTCCTCCTGTCAGATCGGCAAGTACAGCTGTGGTCAAGCATAACCCCAAGCACGCCAAGGTCAATTTGCTAAATGCAGCTCAGGCAGAGGACTCACCAGATGTGATCATGGGTAACCTTCATGTTAATGATGTTCCTGCAAAAGTTCTTTTTGACACTGGTGCATCGCTTTCTTTTATTTCAACTCCATTTGTGGCCAAGCATGATTTTGTGACCGAAAGGATTCCTGTTCCATTGAAGATTGTGTCTCCGGGCAAGCAAATGACTTCTAACAATTGCGTCCCGGATGTCTCTATCACGTTGGGCGATTACAAGTTTCTATCTTCTCCGGTGGTTCTTGGTAACTCGGATATTGATCTTATTCTCGGAATGGATTGGCTTTCTAAGCACAAGGCTCAGCTTGATTGTGCAGCCAGGCAGATTCAATTGACTCATTCGTCTGAGGATGTAATTGTCTTTGCCGCTCGTGATGATACCATTCGTCTGTTTTCTCTCAATGAGAAGGGTGAATTGGATGCCATCTCTCAAATTCCAGTCGTTTGCAAATATCAAGACGTCTTTCCAGAAGAGCTCCCAGGAATGCCTCCGCACCGGCCAGTTGAATTCGTTATTGAACTTGAGCCTGGCACGGAACCTGTGTGCAAACGTCCTTACAAGCTCGGACCTGAAGAGTTGAAGGAGCTGAAGAAGCAACTCGATGAGCAAGAAAGAATGGGTCTCATCCGGCCTAGTTCTTCTCCGTGGGGTTGTGGTGTTCTTTTTGTGAAGAAGAAGGATGGAACGGACCGACTTTGTGTTGATTACCGTCCAGTGAATAAGAAGACCATCAAGAACAAATACCCACTTCCCAACATCAATGAGCTGTTCGAACAACTCAAAGGTGCTCAAGTATTCTCCAAGCTTGATCTCCGTATGGGTTATCACCAGATTCGCATTCGTGAAGAAGATATTCCCAAGACAGTATTCAGAACAAGCTTTGTTCATATGAATACACTGTCATGTCTTTTGGCCTCGCCAACGCTCCTCCGACGTTCTCTCGCATGATGAACTTCATCTTCAACGCCTACACCAATGACTTCGTTTTGGTCTATCTCGACGACATTCTGGTTTTCTCCAAGAACAAGGAAGATCATGCCAAGCACTTGCATTTGGTTCTTGATAAGCTCAGAGAACATCAGTTCTACGCCAAGTTCTCCAAGTGTGAATTTTGGCTCGATGAGGTTCTTTATCTTGGTCATATCATCTCTACCAAGGGCATTTCCGTGAATCCTGAGAAGGTGTCCGCAATTGTGAATTGGGAACCTCCTCAGAACGTGAAGCAACTCCATAGCTTCCTCGGTCTCGCAAGCTATTGCCGAAGATTCATTGAAAACTTTTCTAAGATCGCGAAGCCTCTCTCTAATCTTCTTCAGAAGCACGTCAAGTACGTTTGGTCTCCAGAGTGTGATATTGCTTTCAACACTTTGAAAAAGAAATTGATCACTGCTCCAGTTCTGACTCCTCCTGATGAATCCAAGCCGTATGAGGTCTTTTGTGATGCCTCTCTCCAAGGTCTTGGCGCAGTTTTGATGCAAGAGAAGAAAGTTGTTGCTTATACATCTCGCCAGTTGAAGCCTAATGAGAAGAACTACCCCACTCATGATCTCGAGTTGGCGGCAGTTGTGCATGCTCTTTTGACTTGGAGACATCTTCTATTGGGAAGAAAAGTGGACATTTTCACTGATCACAAGAGTCTCAAGTACATCTTCACTCAGCCTAATCTCAACCTCAGGCAAACTCGATGGGTCGGAATGATTCAAGAGTATAATCCGAGTATTGAGTATACTCCAGGAAAGGCTAATGTGATTGCTGACGCTTTGAGCAGAAAGGCCTATTGCAACAGTCTGATTCTCAAGCCTTATCAACCCGAGCTTTGTGAAGCTTTCCGCAAACTTAATCTGCAAGTTGTTCCTCAAGGTTTTCTCGCCAACCTTCAAGTCTCTCCTACCTTAGAAGACCAGATTCGCCAAGCCCAGCTTCTTGATGCTATGGTGAAAAAGGTGAAGATTGGGATTGCCAAGAGTCAGTCCAAGTACAAGTTCTACCGCCTTGATGACAAGGACACTCTCTTCTTCGAGGATCGTATTGTTGTTCCTAACGGTGACCTCCGTAAAGTGATCATGAACGAGGCTCACAATTCTCTCCTCTCCATCCACCCTGGGAGCACGAAGATGTATCAGGACCTCAAGCAAGCTTATTGGTGGACTCGAATGAAGCGCGAGATCGCTCAATTCGTGAATGAATGTGATGTCTGCAGAAGAGTGAAGGCAGAACACCAAAGGCCAGCAGGTCTCCTCCAACCTCTTGCCATTCCAGAATGGAAGTTTGACCACATTGAGATGGACTTCGTGACTGGGTTTCCAAAGTCCAAGCGTGGCAATGATGCTATATTTGTTGTCATCGACAAACTCACCAAAGTGGCTCACTTTCTGCCTATCAAAGAGTCGATCACTGCAGCTCAATTGGCGGAACTCTATACCTCTCGCATTGTCTCTCTGCACGGTATTCCTCAAGTGATATCTTTAGACCGTGGCAGCATATTTACCTCCAAGTTTTGGGATTCTTTTCAGAAGGCCATGGGCACCAACATCTGCTTCAGCACTGCTTTCCATCCTCAAACAAGCGGTCAAGTCGAGCGTGTCAACCAGATTCTTGAAGATATGCTCAGGGCTTGTGTGATCTCCTTCGGCATGAAGTGGGAGGATTGTCTTCCTTATGCTGAATTCTCCTACAACAATAGTTTTCAAGCAAGTTCGGGCAAGGCCCCATTTGAAATTCTGTATGGCAGGAAGTGCCGTACCCCTCTCAACTGGTCTGAGACCGGTGAACGTCATCTTTTGGGTAATGACTTAATCACAGAAGCAGAAGAGATGTGCAAAGTCATTCGTGATAACCTCAAAGCAGCCCAATCCCGCCAGAAGAGCTACTATGTTAGTAAGCACCGTGATTTGGCTTTCGAGATCGGAGATCATGTTTACCTCCGCGTCTCTCCTATGAAAGGTACTCATCGCTTCGGTATCAAAGGGAAGCTTGCCCCTAGATACGTGGGACCTTTTAAGATTGTCAGCAAGAGAGGTGACCTCGCCTATCAACTCGAGCTTCCTTCAAACTTTGCAAATGTTCATGACGTGTTCCATGTCTCTCAGCTTCGAAAGTGCTTCAAGACTCCTGACCGCACCGTCAACTTCGAGGACATTGAGCTCCAAGAAGATCTCTCTTATCGTGAGCACCCAGTTGCTATTCTTGAAGAGACTGAACGCAAGACTCGCAACAAGTCAATCAAATTTCTCAAAGTCAAGTGGTCACACCATTCCGACCGTGAAGCTACCTGGGAACGCGAGGATCACCTCCGTTCTGAGTACCCGGAGTTCTTTCAGTCCTAGATCTCGGGACGAGATCTTTTCGTAGTGGTGGAGTGTTGTAACACCCCGGATGTAACTTTCCCAATTTGTACTCCAACTCTTGCCGTTTCCGGCATTATGTTATATTTATTTCTCGGGTTCGGGTCTTTGTCTCCGTGTGTTGTTGTCTTTGTCATGCATCTCATATCATGTCATCATGTGCATTGCATTTCCATACGTGTTCATCTCATGCATTCGAGCATTTTCCCCGTTGTCCGTTTTGCATTCCGGCGCTTCATTCTCCTTCGGAGGTCATTTCTAGCTTTCTTTCGTGTGTGGGGATTAAACATTTCCGGATTGAACCGAGACTTGCCAAGCGGCCTTGGTTTACTACCGGTAGACCGCCTGTCAAGTTTCGTATCATTTGGACTTCGTTTGATACTCCAACGGTTAACCGAGGGACCGAAAAGGCCTCGTGTGTGTTGCAGCCCAACACCCCTTCAATTTGGCCCAAAACCCACCAAACTCTGCTCCATCATCTAGAGCGTTCGATCACGATCGCGTGGCCGAAAACCGCACCTCATTTGGACTCTCCTAGCTCCCTCTATGCCTATATAAAGGCCCCCCGAAATTCGGATCTCTCTCCCTCCCCGAAACCCTAGATCCATTTCCCACGCCGCCGCCGGACAAAAACTGCCGGGCCGGACGTGTCCGACCCGACCTCCGCCGCCACATGGCGCTCCCCGATTCGCCGCCGCCCTCTCTCTCCTCTCGGCGCCGCCGAAGCCCGCCGGCCCGCGGGAGGCCCTCCCCGGCCCGCGCGAGGCCGCGCCGCCTCGCGGCTTCTTCTCCGACGCCGGACGCCGCCCCGCCGCCGCTCGCTGCCTCGCCCGACGACGCCGGCTGCCGCCTCGCCGCGACCACCGCCGCTGCCACGCCACCGGCCGCCCCTCGCCGCCACCGGCCGGCGCCGCCTCTCCGCCGCCCTCTCCGGCCTCCTCCTCTCCTACCCCGGCGACCCCCTCCATCTCCGTCCGCCACCGCCATCGCTGGCCGACGAACCTCGAACGGCGCGCTTGGTGAACAGTGATTTCAGATCTAAGATCTGGAATTTTGAGGGTTGACTTTTCCCTCCGAACCCTAATTTTTATGCCTACTTTGACCTGCCGTAACTTTGCATCCGTAGATCCGATTTGGACATATAGTATATCAAAATGTTCGCCTCGACGAGTACATCATTTCATTCAATTGCATCATTTTCATTTGAGTTCATCTTGACGCCCAAAATGCTGTTAGAAGAGGGCTTCGTGAGTTAATTGTCAGATCTGCTAGTTCATCTTAGACTTTTGTCATTTTTGCCATGATTATTGTGTGCATGCTATGCCTGTGAGTCCTTCATATGTTTTGTTAAGAATTTTGTCTTCTTTCCAGAGGTGCAATCCATGCATTTTTAGGATGTGTGTGGTGACTTGTGCAAGCTTGCAAAGTGAGGCACCCGGGAAATCTGTTTTCAGAGACTTAGTTGTTTTCACTAAGTCTGGGATTATTTAGTTCATGATGCCATATGTTCAGCTTGTTTCCTAGTGATCCGTGCCTCTTTTGAGGATGATCAGTAAAGGAGTTTTGTTAATCATGTTATGCTCTATCCATCCATGTCTTTGTTTGCAATTATGGAGCACCCTAGCTTGAGTCAATCGAGCTCTACTTTTGCTTCGTTGTGAATCTGGGCAGATCGTCAACTCGTTTGCGATTTTGCCGATGCTATTGTAGTTGATCCTTGCATGCTATGCCATTATTCTTGCCATGTCTAGCTTTTATTTTGTGCCTTCTTAATGGATGTATGCCTTCCTTGCCATGACTTGCACCGTGGTGAGTGCATCGAGCTCGTTTACATGCCTTCGTGAGTTATATTTCAGCATGTCTCAGTTTTCACTAAGTCTGAAAACTGATTATGTTTTTGCTATGTTCGTGTGCCCGTTAGTATATTTTATGAACCCTTTTGGCCCCAGGTCACTTTGTGTCTTTTGTTAAGCTTGTTGAGTAGCTCCATGCCGTGTTCTTACTTGTCTTAATCAGGTCATGTATCATGTTTTTTTGCTGCTTCGAAGAGGGCTTCGTGATCTGAAATTTCAGACAAGTGTTAATTTCACTAAGTCTGGAATCTGTTTTGCATTTGCGTTTTTGCCATGCTTCTTTGAACCTCATAATCGATGAATTGGCCGTAGCTCAGTGCTAGCCTTTTGTTAAGCATCTTGTGTGCATCCCTGCCATGTTCATGTCATTGCATTTAGATGCCTACTTGCTGTAAATCGCAGACCGGTGTCATTCTTAAAACGCTTGCCATTTCCAAACCGTAACTCCGATTCCGATGATGTTTATATCGTTTTCAAGCGATTTCAGCTCATCTTTCCAGTGGCACCCTTGGAATTCCAAGTTGAGGCCAGGCTCATGCATTTCCTGTCATATCTTGCATTTTTGCATCCCGCATCGCATCCCGCATAGCATATCATCATTTCATCATATTGCTTGGTCTTGCACGTGGTTGATTGTATCCTTGTGCTTGTTTGTCTTGTTTGGGTAGAGCCGGGAGACGAGTTCGCTACCGAGGAGCCCGTTGAGTTTGCTTGTGAGGATCCAGTCAACTCTGACAACTGTGCAGGCAAGATGATCATACCCTCGAAATCACTACTATCTTTGCTATGCTAGTTTGCTCGCTCTTTGCTATGCCAATGCTACGATGCCTACCTTTTGCTTGTCAGCCTCCCAATTGCCATGTTGAAACTCTAACCCACCATGTCCTAGCAAACCATTGATTGGCTATGTTACCGCTTTGCTCAGCCCCTCTTATAGCGTTGCTAGATGCAGGTGAAGATTGGAGGCCGTTCCTTGTTGGGACATCATTTATTTACTTGTTGGGATATCATTATATTGCCATGTTATCTTAATGCATCTATATACTTGGTAAAGGGTGGAAGGCTCGGCCTCTCGCCTAGTGTTTTGTTCCACTCTTGCCGCCCTAGTTTCCGTCATATCGGTGTTATGTTCCCGGAATTTTTGCGTTCCTTACGCGGTTGGGTTATAATGGGAACCCCTTGATAGTTCGCCTTGATTAAAGCTTTTCCAGCAATGCCCAACCTTGGTCTTACCATTTGCCACCTAGCCTCTTTTTCCCTCGGGTTTTCGGAGCCTGCGGGTCATCTTATTTTAAACCCCCCCGGGCCAGTGCTCCTCTGAGCGTTGGTCCAAATAGAGCCACTTGCAGCGCCACCTCGGGGCAACTTGAGGGTTGGTTTTAGTTGTACGTAGTGTTCATCTGAGTGTGCCCTGAGAAAGAGATGTGTGCAGCTCCTATCGGGATTTGTCGGCACATTCGGGCGGTGTTGCTGGATTTGTTTTAACCTGTCGAAGTGTCTTGAATTACCGAGATACCGAGTCTGATCGGAACGTCTTGGGAGGAGGTCTATTCCTTCGTTGACCGTGAGAGCTTGTCATGGGCTAAGTTGGGACTCCCCTGCAGGGATTGAACTTTCGAAAGCCGTGCCCGCGGTTATGGGCAGATGGGAATTTGTTAATGTCCGGTTGTAGATAACTTGAACCTTAATTAATTAAAATGAATCAACTGAGTGTGTTGCCGTGATGGCCTCTTCTCGGCGGGGTCCGGGAAGTGGACACGGTGTTGGAGTAATGTTTGCGCAGGTTGCCTTCTAGCTTCTCGTTCGCGCTTTGCCTCCTCTTCTCGCTCTCTTTTGCGTATAAGTTAGCCACCATATATGCTAGTCGCTTGCTGCAGCTCCACTTATATTTGCCTTACTCCTTCCTATAAGCTTAAATAGTCTTGATCGCGAGGGTGCGAGATTGCTGAGTCCCTGTGGCTCACAGATTACTATAACTCCAGATGCAGGTCCAGGTGATTCCGCTCCAGGTGACGAGTACGAGCTCAAGTGGGAGTTCGACGAGGACTCTCAGCGATACTACGTGTCTTTTCCTGATGATCAGTAGTGGTGCCTAGTTGGGGTTTGATTCGGGGCCTTGTCGCATGTTGGGTTTTCTTCTATTTTGGCGCCGTAGTCGGGCCATGAGTGTTTGTATGATGGATGTTAATTATGTACTTTGATGTGACGTGGCGAGTGTAAGCCAACTATGTTCTCCCCCTTTTATTATATATTACATGGGATGTTGTAATGATTGCCTGACTTGCGACATTGCTTTCGATGCGGTTATGTCTCTAAGTCGTGCCTCGACACGTGGGAGCTATAGCCGCATCGAGGGCGTTACACAAAAGAACTCACATACTTATTGCAAAAGTGTATTAGCCCTCGAAGAAAAGTACTACTGCGCATGCCCCGAGGGGGAGGTTGGTAGGAGTTAACCATCACGCGCCCCCGACCTCCACGCAAAGGAATACAATCAATAATAAATCATGCTCCAACTTCATAGCCTAATGAGAGACTATACGCGCATGCTTCAGGAATTACAAACCTTAACACCAATATTTTTACTAAACACAATAATTCACTAGTACCTCCCACATATTGTTACCTCTATCACAAAACTATTGCGAGGAATCAAACATATCATATTCAGTGATCTACAAGTTTTATGTAGGATTTTATGACTAACCATGTGAATGACCAATTCCCGCTGACTCTCTAAATAGATATAAGTGAAGCAAGAGAGTTTGATTCTTTCTACAAAATACAAATATAAGTGAAGCAAAAGACCATTCTACAAATGACGGTTTTCTATATGTAGAGAAACAGGCAATCCAAACTTCAAATGATATAAGTGAAGCTCATGAAGCATTATAAAGCCATACTCAAAAGATATAAGTGAAGTGCAAAGAGCATTCTAAAAATCAACCAAGGACTATCTCATACCAGCATGGTGCATTGAGGGAGTCCTGGATTAGGGGGTCTCCGGACAGCCGGACTATATCCTTTGGCCGGACTGTTGGACTATCAAGATACAAGATTGAAGACTTCGTCCTGTGTTCGGATGGGACTCTCCTTGGCGTGGAGGGCAAGCTAGGCAATCCGGATATGTAGATCTCCTCCCTTCTAACCGACTCTGTGTAACCCTAGCCCCCTCCGGTGTCTATATAAACCGGAGGGTTTAGTCCGTAGGACAACATACAATCATATCATAGGCTAGCTTCTAGGGTTTAGCCTCTACGATCTCGTAGTAGATCAACTCTTGTAATACTCATATCATCAAGAACAATCAAGCAGGACGTAGGGTATTACCTCCATCAAGAGGGCCCAAACCTGGGTAAACATCGTGTCCCCTGCCTCCTGTTACCATCCGCCTTAGATGCACAGTTCGGGACCCCCTACCCGAGATCCGCCGGTTTTCACACCGACATTGGTGCTTTCATTGAGAGTTCCACTGTGCCGTCATCGTAAGGCTTGATGGCTCCTTCGATCATTGGTAGCGATGCGGTCCAGGGTAAGGTTTTCCTCCCCGGACAGATCTTTGTATTCGGCGGCTTCACACTGCGGGCCAATTCGCTTGGTCATCTGGAGCAGATCGAGAGCTACGCCCCTGGCCATCAGGTCAGATTCGGAAACTTGGACTACACTGCCGACATCCGCGGAGACTTGATCTTCGACGGATTCGAGCCCGTGTCAGGTGCACCGCACAATCACGACGAGCATGTCGTAACTCTGCCGTCGGACAGTATTCGGGAGATCGCATCTGCAACTACTCCGGCCGTCAATCCGGAGCAAATCGCGCCATCCGAGAGCGGAGGGATAGACCCCGCCATGGAGGCCGCACTCTCAGTGGGGATAGAGCCGGATACTGACTTCACCCCTTACGAGAGCTGTGTCTCCGAACCACTGGATTCGTCTACGGCCACGGACTCCGAGCCGCCTGCATCCGCGCCCATCGAATCCGACCGGGCGCCGATCATGGAGTTCACCTCCGCGGATATCTTTCAGCACTCACCTTTCGGCGATGTCCTAAATTCATTAAGGTCTCTCTCCTTGTCAGGAGAACCTTGGCCGAACTATGTCCGGCTATAATGGGATGCGGATGACGAAGAAATTCGCTGCCCACCCACCACCCACTTAGTAGCCACTGTCGACGATTTAACCGACATGCTCGACTTCGACTCCAAAGACATCGACGGTATGGACGACGATGCAGGAGACAAACAGGAACCACTGCCCACAGGGCGCTGGACCGCCACCTCATCATATGATATATACATGGTGGACACCCCCAAAGAAGGCAATGGCGACGAGACAACGGAGGATGACCCCTCCAAGAAGCAACCCAAGCGCCGACGTCAGCGGCGCCGCTCTAAGTCCCGCCACAGCAAAAGTAGTGATACCGGCACAGGAGATAATAACACCCCAGATAGTGCCGAAGACAACCACAATCCCCTCCAGTATGATGTAGAGCGTGAGGATGAACAAGCTAGCCCTCCAGAGTAGGCGGCAGATGGAGAACCGGAGGAGGACAATTACATGCCTCTCTCCGAAGACGAGGTGAGCCTCGGCGACGAAGAATTTATCGTGCCTGAGGATCCCGTCGAGCAGGAGCGCTTCAAGCGCCGGCTTATGGCCACTGCAAATAGCCTAAAGAAAAAGCAACAACAGCTTCAAGCTGATCAAGACTTGCTAGCAGACAGATGGACCGAAGTCCTTGCGGCCGAGAAATACGAACTCGAGCGCCCCTCCAAGAGTTACCCAAAACGCAGGTTGCTACCTCACCTCGAGGAGGAAGCATTGAAACCTCCACCACCAGTGTACGACGTGGCTGACCGGCCACCGCGTGGCCGTGCCAGAGAGGCGTTTCAGCCTGAAGTTCAGCCTGCACCCCGCCGCCACTCAATCAAAAATACCAAGGCCTGGGGCAACACACGGGACCTGCGAGACGTATTGGACAACAGGGCAAAGCTTGCAAGGTCAATATATGGGTCACGGGCACGCCCGCCAACTCGGGACGATGATCATCGCCTCGCATACACCAAAGGTAAATCCGGCCGGGCCGAATATAGCAGACAAGACTCATATGAACTGCGTCGTGATATAGCCCGGCACAGAGGTGCCGCACACCCCCTATGCTTCACTGATGAAGTTATGGATCACGAATTCCCGGATGGTTTTAAACCCGTAAATATCGAATCGTATGATGGCACAACAGATCCCGCCGTATGGATTGAGGATTTCCTCCTTCACATCCACATGGCTCGCGGTGACGATCTACATGCCATCAAGTACCTCCCACTAAAACTCAAAGGACCAACTCGGCATTGGCTGAATAGCTTGCCAGCAGACTCCGTCGACAGTTGGGAGGATTTGGAAGACGCATTCCTTGAAAACTCCCAGGGCACTTATGTGCGACCACCGAATGCTGATGACTTGAGCCATATAACCCAGCAGCCAGGGGAATCGGCCAGGCAATTCTGGACACGGTTCCTGACCAAGAAAAACCAAATTGTTGACTGTCCGGATGCAGAGACCCTAGCGGCATTCAGGCATAACATCCGCGACGAGTGGCTTGCCCGTCACCTTGGCCAGGAGAAGCCAAAGTCTATGGCAGCCCTCACGACACTCATGACCCGCTTTTGCGCGGGCGAGGATAGCTGACTGGCTCGCAACAACAACACATCAAGGAATCCGGGCACTTCGAATACCAAAGATGCCAACGGCAGACCACATCGTAACAGACCAAAGCGCCGCAACAACGGCGATAACAACGATGATATGACAGTCAATGCCGGATTTAGAGGCTCTGGACCCGGTCAGCGGAAAAAGCCATTTAAAAGAAGTACTCCGGCTCCGTCCAGTTTGGATCGCATACTGGATCGCTCGTGTCAAATCCACGGCACCCCCGACAAGCCAGCCAATCACACCAACAGAGAATGCTGGGTGTTCAAGCAGGCCGGCAAGTTAAATGCCGAAAACAAGGACAAGGGGTTGCATAGTGATGACGAGGAGGAGCCCCGGCCGCCGAACACGGGAGGATAGAAGGGGTCCCCCCCACAAGTGAAGACGGTGAACATGATATACGCAACCCACATTCCCAAGAGGGAGCGGAAGCGTGCACTAAGGGACGTCTATGCGATGGAGCCCGTCGCCCCAAAGTTCAACCCATGGTCCGCTTGTCCAATCACCTTTGATCGTAGGGACCATCCTACTAGTATCCATCATGGCAGATCCGCCGCACTGGTCCTAGACCCCATCATCGACGGATTTCACCTCACTCGAGTCCTTATGGACAGCGGCAGCAGCCTGAACCTGCTCTATCAGGATACAGTGCGAAAAATGGGTATCGATCCCTCGAGGATCAACCCCACCAAAACCACCTTTAAGGGCG
Organism: Triticum urartu; assembly: GCF_003073215.2. Classification (NCBI taxonomy): domain Eukaryota; kingdom Viridiplantae; phylum Streptophyta; class Magnoliopsida; order Poales; family Poaceae; genus Triticum; species Triticum urartu. Next base: position 119,840,514 of record NC_053022.1, read on the forward strand.
TCATCCCAGGTGTCGAGGCCCATTGCACGGGCTCAATCACACTGGAAGTGGTCTTCGGATCACCGGACAACTTCCGAAGCGAGGAGTTAATCTTCGATATCGTCCTGTTTCGCAGTGGCTATCACACACTGCTCGGATGAACACCATTTGCAAAATTTAATGCAGCACCGCATTACGCATGCCTCAAGCTCAAGATGCCAGGACCTAGGGGGGTCATAACAGTAAATGGAAACACAAAATGCTCGCTCCGCACGGAAGAGCACATTGCGGCCCTCGCAGCAGAAGCACAAAGCAGCCTTTTAAGGCAAACCGCTAATTCGGCGATACAACCCCCGGACACCTTCAAGCGAGTCCGGACTAAACTACAACAGGATCGCCTGGCACGTTCAGAGCTCGCCTAGCAATTCGGCCCCCGTCCCAGTCCCAGTCAAGCGACGAAATCCGTGCCGCGCGTACATAATTACGCACTGAAAATACCATGGACATAGGCGGGGGCACGATCAGGGCACGTCCCGCAATGCGGCTTAACCGCCCTAGGGGCTGTATACCTTTATCATTTCTTTTCTCTTTCAGGGCCTAACTCTCTGGAAGCCCTTTCCAGCAGTACGATTGCCGGACACATTACGGGAAGGAACAACCAAGGCGGCAAGAAGCTAGGATGTACACGGGAACCCCCAGGTGGTCTCTAATAATAATTGATATACCCGCTTTCTACTATCCATACGCAGCTTGCCCTTGGATAGGAAATTTCAAGTAGTCCTACTTTCTGCTTATCACACTACTTGTACCAGTACGCTTCGACGTATTATTTAAATAACAATGCATAGCATTAGTCTATTATTGCATTACTTATCCTTTTTTTCTTATATGTCCATTTACGACAATCCGCACCCGTACATTCGTGTACGGTCAGTACGCCAGGGGCTTTCATTTACCCCATAATACAGCGCGAGAAGTCCGAACAATTTCGACAGTGCGGCACCCCGAACTTATAGCACTATATGCATCAGCTCCGAATCATGTCTTGGGTCAATAGTTGGGTTTGCCCGGCTCCCATGCTTTGGTACCTTACGTTCCGCTGGGCTAAGCACCTTGTAACACCCATATCATCAATATTAATCAAGCAGTACGTAGGGTTTTACCTCCATCAAGAGGGCCCGAACCTGGGTAAACATTGTGTCCCCTGCCTCCTGTTACCATCCGGCCTAGACGCACAGTTCGGGACCCCCTACCCGAGATCCGCCGGTTTTGACACCGACACTGGTGCTTTCATTGAGTGTTCCTCTGTGTCATCACCTTTAGGCCCGATGACTCCTCCGATCATCAACAACGATGCGGTCCAGGGTGAGACTTTTCTCCCCGGACAGATCTTCGTGTTCGGCGGCTTTGCACCGCAGGCTAATTCGCTTGGCCATCTGGAGCAGATTGAAAGCTACGCCCTTGGCCATCAGGTCGGATTTGGAAGTTTGAACTACATGGCCGACATCCGCGGAGACTTGATCTTCGACGGATTCGAGCCATAGTAGGGCGCGCCGAACTGTCACGACGGGTATGACCTAACTCTACCGCCGAACAGTACCCCAGAGGCCGCGCCCGCATCAGCTCCGACCCTTAGCTCGGAGCCAACTGCGCCAATCGAGGACGGGTGGCTAGACACCGCCTCAGGGGCTGCAGTCTCAATGGCGATCGAGCCGAACACCAGCCTAATCCTCTGCGAAGCCCATGACTCCAAGGTGCCGGACTCTTTTTCGGACTCCGAACCGTCCGCGCCCCTGCCAATCGAATCCGATTGGGCGCCAATCATGGAATTCACCGCCGCAGATGTCTTTCAGCACTCGCCCTTCAGCGACATTCTGAATTTACTAAAGCCTCTCTCTTTGTCAGGAGAGCCCTGGCCGGACTATGGCCAACAAGATTGGGATGCGGACGACGAAGAAATTCGACGCCCACCCACCACCCACTTCGTAGCCCTTGTCGATGATTTAACCGACATGCTCGACTTCAACTCCGAAGACATCGACGGTATGGACGACGATCTAGGAGACGAACATGAACCAGCGCCTATAGGGCACTAGAAAGCCACCTCGTCCTATCACATATACATGGTGGATACACCCAAAGAAGGCAATGGCGATGAGACAACGGAGGATGACCCCTCCAAGAAGCAACCCAAGCGCCGACGTCAGCGGCGCTGCTCTAAGTCCCACCAAAGCAAAAGTGGTGATATCGACACAGGAGATAATAGCACTCTGGATAGTTCCGAAGACAACAACAATCCCCTCCAGCAAGATTTAGAGCAGGAGGAGGGAGGAGCCAGCCCTCCTGAGAGAGCGGCAGACGCAGAGGAGGAGGATGACAATTACATGCCCCCTCCGAAGACGAGGCAAGCCTTGGCGACGATGAATTCGCCGTACCAGAGGATCCCGTCGAACAAGAGCGCTTCAAGCGCCGGCTTATGGCCACGGCAAATAGCCTGAAGAAAAAGCAGCAGCAGCTTCAAGCTGATCAAGATCTGCTAGCTGACAGATGGACTGAAGTCCTCGCAGCCGAGGAATATAAACTCGAGCGCCCCTCCAAGAATTACCCAAAGTGCAGGTTACTACCCCAACTGGAGGAAGAAGCGTATGATATGGCTGATCGGCCACCTCGTGTGCGCGATAGAGAGGCATTCCAGCCAAAAACTCAGCCTCTACCCTGATGCCATTCAAATAAAAAGGCATGGGGAGATACGCCAGACCTGCAAGACATATTGGAGGACAAAGCAAAGCATGCAAGATTGATCTACGGATCACGAGGGCGCACCACTCTACGAGACGATAAACGTCACGCCGGATACAGTAAAAGCAAATCTGGCCGGGCTGAACACAGCGGGCAGAACCCATTCGAGCTGCGTCATGATATAGCCCAATACAGAGGCGCCGCACACCCCTTATGCTTCACATACGAAGTAATGGAACATCAATTCCCAGAAGGTTTCAAACCTGTAAATATTGAATCATACGACGGCACAACGGATCCCGCAGTATGGATCGAGGATTTCCTCCTCCACATCCACATGGCCCGCGATGATGACTTACACGCCATCAAATACCTCCCACTAAAGCTCAAAGGACCAGCGCGACATTGGCTTAACAGCTTGCCAGCGGACTCCATTAGCTGTTGGGAAGATCTGGAAGCCGCATTCCTCGACAACTTTCAGGGCACTTATGTGCGACCACCAGACGCCGATGACTTGAGCCACATAATTCAGCAGCCAGAAGAGTCGGCCAGGCAATTCTGGACTCGGTTCCTTACAAAGAAAAATCAAATCGTCGACTGTCCGGATGCAGAGGCCTTAGCGGCTTTGAAACACAACATCCGAGATGAGTGGCTAGCCCGGCACCTTGGTCAGGAAAAGCCGAAATCTATGGCAGCTCTCACGACGCTCATGACCCGCTTTTGTGCGGGAGAAGACAGCTGGCTGGCTCGCAGTAATAACATATCAAAGAACCATGGTACCTCGGATACCAAGGACGGCAATAGCAGGTCACGTCGCAACAAACATAAGCGCTGCATTAACAACAAAAATACCGAGGATACGACAGTCAATGCCGGATTCAAAGGCTCTAAACCCGGTCAGCGGAAAAAGCCATTCAAACAAAGTATGCCGGGTCCGTCCAGCTTGGACCGTATACTCGATCGCTCGTGTCAAATACACGGCACCCCAGACAAGCCAGCCAATCACACCAACAGGGATTGTTGGGTGTTCAAGCAGGCCGGCAAGTTAATTGCCGAAAACAAGGACAAGGGGCCGCATAGCAATGACGAGGAGGAGCCCCGACAGCCACACACCGGAGGACATAAGAGGTTTCCCCTGCAAGTGCGGATGGTGAACATGATATATGCAACCCACACCCCCAAGAGGGAGCGGAAGCGTGCGCTGAGGGACGTATATGCGTTGGAGCCAGTCGCCCCAAAGTTCAACCCTTGGTCCTCCTGTCCGATCACCTTCGATCACAGGGACCACCCCACTAGTATCCGTCATGGTGGATTTGCCACACTAGTCCTAGACCCAATCATTGACGGATTTCACCTCACTCGAGTCCTTATGGATGGCGGCAGCAGCCTGAACCTGCTTTATTAGGATACAGTGCGCAAAATGGGTATAGACCCCTCAAGGATCAAACCCACAAAAACGACCTTTAAAGGCGTCATTCCAGGTGTAGAGGACCATTGCACAGGCTCAATTACACTGGAAGTGGTCTTCGGATCCCCGGATAACTTCCAAAGCGAAGAGTTAATCTTCGATATAGTCCCGTTCCGCAGTGGTTATCATGCGCTGCTCGGGCGAACCGCATTTGCTAAATTCAATGCGGTACCGCACTATGCATACCTCAAGCTCAAGATGCCAGGACCTCGCGGAGTTATTATAGTCAATGGAAACACAGAGCACTCTCTCCGAACAGAGGAGCACACCACGACCCTCGCGGCAGAAGCGCAAAGCAGCCTCTCAAGGCAATCAACCAGTTCGGCGCTTCAAAGCCCGGACACCTTCAAGCGTGCTCGGAGCAATCGGCAAATAGACCGCCTGGCGCGATCTGAGCTTGCCTAGCAATACGGCGGCTACCCCAGCCCAACGGCGAAACTCGTGCCATGCGTACATAATTACACATTAAAAATACCATGGGCACAGGTGGGGAGGGGGACACAACTGCGGCACGCCCCAAGACGCGGCTTAAACCGCACTAGGGGCTTCCCGTTTGGCCATTTTTCTCTTTTTTCAGGACCTTAATCTCTGGAAACACTGTCCGGCAGCACTATTGCTGAACACATTATGCAGCAACCAAGGAGGCAGACAGCTACGTCATACCACGGAATTCCCAGGTGGATTACAGTAACGAGCGAAATATTCGATTTAATATCATTCCTCAGCTTGCCCTTGGAAGGGACATAGTCCTACTCTTTGCTTATCGCACTATCTGTATCACTCTGCTTTAACGCAATTTTTTGAATAAACAAAGCATGACATTATGACTATTATTGCATTCTCGTTATATATATATATGTGTGTGTGTGTGTGTGTGTTCATTAATGATGCCTTGCAACCGTACACTTTGGTACGACTAATACACCAGGGGCTTACGTACCCCACAATACGGTGTGAAAAGTCGTAACACTTTCACAAGTGCGGCACCCCGAACTTATAGCATTATATGCATCAGCTCCGAATCATGTCTTTGGTCAAATGTTGGGTTTGCCCGGCTCCTATGTTTTGGTACCTTACGTCCCGCTCTATCGGCTAAGGTAGCGCTAGGAGAACTACTATGATTGTGCCCCGGTTCTGCTGGGTTCAGCACCTCAGTAGAGAAAGCTAAAACTGACTATCATGATAAGGCGAGAGACTGGTCGCTGTTCGGCTAGGTTTTCGAGTCCCTAAAGACTTATGCCGCTTAGAGCAAGGGGTCGACCCTGTCCGGCTTAAAGGCGTGTATCGCGCCCCAAATTCGGCCTTCTGAATACCAGGGGCTTCGCCAAAATTTAAAATTATAGACTTCTATGGCTAAGTGAGAGTGATAAAGCATTATTAGTCCGGTTGCCTTGTTCGCTGTGCTGAGCACCTCCCTCGAAGGACCCAAACATGGGAACAAGAGTGCTCAGGTTTATCCCGAACACCCCAGCACTCGTGGCATGGGGGCAGAAGCCGAGGACTAGCCATCTCTCAGATTGGATAAACAGCCAAACAGAAGGTAATATTTTAAATTCAAACAAGTGTTGCATAGTGCATATGAAACAAGTTTTCATAAATACAGGATAAAATGAGCAAGTCTCACTCAAATATTACATCTTTTGAACACTCGTCCGCTATGAGACGGGCACCCGGCAGAACACCCTCGTAGTACATCTCGGGGTGGCGGTGCTCCTTGCCCTCCGGTGGCCCATCCTTGATCAGCTTCACAGCGTCTAGCTTGACCCACTGCAATTTCACACGGGCGAAAGCCCCACGTGCACCTTCAATGCAGACAGATCGCTTGACGACCTCCAGCCGCGGGCAGGCATCCACAAGCTGCCTCACCAGGCCGAAGAAGCTGTTCGGAAGGGCGTCGCCAGGCCACAGCCGGACTATAAAGCTCCTCATGACCCAATCGGCCGCCTTATGTAGCTCGACCATCTGCTTCAGCTGGTCGCTCATTGGCACCGGGTGTTCGTCCTCAGCATACTGAGACCAGAACAACTTCTCTGTTGAGCTTCCATCCTCAGCCTGGTAAAATTGTGTGGCATCGGACACGCTGCGGGGCAAATCTGCGAATGCTCCTGGAGAGCTCCGGATTCGGGTAAGTAATCGGTAATTTACTTTTACATGCTTGCTTTGCATATAGAAAGCCTTACCCGTCGCTATCTTCTTCATTGCGTCGATCTCCTGGAGGGCCTTTTGGGCTTCGGCCTTGGCACTTCTTGCACTCTCGAGGGCCGCGGCAAGCTCAGACTCCCACGTCTTTGAGTCAAGCTCCAACGCCTCGTGCTTCGCCACGAGAGCCTGGAGCTCTTCCTGCACCTCGCCCACCCGAGCCTCGTGCTTCTCTCGCTCGGTGCGCTCCTTGGCTGCGTTATCTTCGGCCTTGGTTAGCGCTTGCTTCAGGGTCGCCACCTCGCTCATGGCCCCTGGCAAATATACGTTGATCCTGTCATTTTGCAATCGCGTCTTCTTTCATATATACATATCTATAGACAGGGTATTACTTACCCTTGTTCTCCTCGAGCTGCCTCTTGGCAAGGCCGAGCTCTTTCCTGGACCCCTCGAGGTCCTGCTTCAGTACGACGACCTCCGCAGTCAGTGCAGCGGACGCCAGCAGCGAAGCCTGCATATGCATATTGACATACTTATATTAGACTCCTGTGATATTATTTGATCCTCTGTTCGGCTTTTCTTTGTGAACACCGAACAAAGCATCAGAGGCTACTGTCTATGCGGTAATATCTCTACTACATTTTAAAACACTTACCTCAAAGCCTATTAGAAGGCTGGCATAGGCTTCAGTCAACCCGCTCTTGGCGGACTGAACCTTCTGGACCACCGCACTCATAATAGTACGGTGCTCCTCGTCGATGGAAGCACTACGAAGCACTTCCAGCAGATTGTCCGATGCCTCTAGATGGACAGAGGTCACCGGCACAGGCGTCTTGCCCCTCTTAGAAGGAGGCCGCCTGCCCGAGCCTGGAACCGCTGGAGGTTCCGGTGTGGTATTCGGCTGAGGGACGAACTTGGAGCTCTCAGGGGCCCCGTCCCCTCGGCTCCCGGAGTCCGGAAGGTCGCCTTGAGGCGCCTCCGGGACTGTCTCCCCTTGATTCGGTGCCTCTTGAGACAACACCTCGGCGTCGTCCACAGGAGGAGGGGAGGTGGCGGTCGGGACTGGATCGCTATCCATGTCCGACGAGCCTAGGGAGCCGTCCGATGATACATCGATGCTGGCTCGTGGCGGCCTGCATATTCATGTTCGGCGTTAGGGAAAGCAGTGCGACAAAGGAATGCTACGAGTTACTCTAGTATCCGAATACTTACGATCTCCCCAGGGGCTTGGCCCTGGGCAACCACTCGTCTTCATCTTCGTCGGCGGCGGTGGAGCTATCTGGAAGGAGAGTCCTTCCCTTCTTGGACCCTTCGGCCCCCCAGTTGGGGCGGCCTTCCTTTTCTTGTCTCCCCCGCTTTGGGGGGGAGCATCTTCTTCTTCCTCCTCGTCTTCGGGGGAAGAGTGTGCCGCAGAGTTATCGGACGATGAGTACGATAACACCTGCCGCCGGGAACTCTTTCGGGTTCCCTTTGCCTTCTTGGTCTTCTCCGGCACCTTGTAAGGAGCTGGAGTCAGCATCTCCGTCAGGAGAGCACCCGCAGTGTCTTCGGGCAAAGGGGCCGGACAGTTAATCTGCCCTGACGTCTCCACCCAGTCCTATCAAAGGCATGAAGATTAGACCCCACACATAATTAAGCTAGCGGAAATAAATGTCCTATGGGACGTATTGAACTCACCGAACGCGCTAGGCGCTTTGCGCTTAGTCCGCGGTCCTCGGCGAGAGAAGGAGGGACCTCGGCGCCCTTGAACAGCACCTTCCAGACGTCCTTGTGCGTCGTATCAAAGAGCTCGCTCAGAGTCTGGTGCCGGGCCGGGTCGAACTCCCACAAGTTAAAATCCCGTTGTTGACACGGGAGGATCCGGTGGATGCGCATAACCTGGACTATGTTGACAAGCTTGAGCTTCTTGCTTGCCATACTCCGGATACATTTCTGGAGTCCGTCCAGCTCCACAGACGAACCCCACGACAAGCCCTTCTCTTTCCAGGAAGTGAGCCGTGTAGGGAATCCGGATCGAAACTCGGGGGCTGCCGCCCACTTGGCGTCACGCGGCTCGGTGATGTAGAACCACGCCGATTGCCATCCCTTTATTGTCTCCACGAAGGAGCCTTCGAGCCATATAACGTTGGGCATCTTGCCCACCATGGCTCCGCCGCATTCTGCTTGTTGGCCTCGTACCACCTTCGGCTTGATATTGAAGGTCTTTAACCACAGGACGAAGTGGGGCCGGATGCGGAGGAAAGCCTCACACACGACGATGAACGCCGAAATATTGAGGACGGAGTTCAGAGCCAGATCATGAAAGTCCAGCCCATAGTAGAACATGAGACCACAGACGAATGGATGGAGGGGAAACCCCAGCCCGTGGAGGAAGTGGTGGAGGAAGACTACCCTCTCATGAGGTTCCAGGGTAGGGACGATCTGCCCCGCAACAGGCAGCCGATGCGCGATATTCGCGGCTAAGTATCCGGCTCCGCGCAGCTTCTTGATGTCTCCCTCCGTGACGGAGGAGACCATCCACCTGCCTCCCACTCCGAACATGGTTGGAGAAGGTTGAGGTGGGAAGTGCGCACTTGGGCGCTAGAGCTCGAGTGTGCGAAAATGGATGAGCAAAGGAGGAAGAAGGCATGGATAGAAAGGTGAATCCTTATCCCTTTATACAGGCGGACGAAACTAAGCGTCCCCACTTGCCTGGTAAAACTCGCTTATCCCCCAAGCACCATAATCGATGGCGCGGTTGGGTTACCCACGCCCGTATTGATGAGAATCCTGTAATAAGGGGACACGATCTCTACTTTGACAAGATGTGTCGAAAAACTGCCTCGCGTTATGTGCGGGGCTGGTTAAAGGAAACGGTTCGAGTAATCACCGGGCCATGACATAACGTCATACTGTCAAGACAAGTCAGCAAATTAGAATTTCGAAAATATTATTCTCTCTACGGTGGTATGTGGAACTTATTTTGCAGGGTCGGACACTATCCTCGTATTCAAGTTCTTCTGTGATGTATTCGGGGAAGGAACCCGCCTTGCAATGCCGAAGACAATACTGCGTGCCAGACTCATCGTCATTGAAGCCTGGTTCAGGGGTTACTGAGGGAGTCCTGGATTAGGGGGTCTCCGGACAGCCGGACTATCTCCATTGGCCGGACTGTTAGACTATGAAGGTACAAGATTGAAGACTTCGTCTTGTGTCCGGATGGGACTCTACTTGGAGTGGAAGGCAAGCTAGGCAATACGGATATGGATATATGCTCCTTTGTAACCGACCTTGTGTAACCCTAACCCTCTCCGGTGTTTATATAAACCGAAGGGTTTTAGTCCGTAGGACAAGAACCACAACATACAATCATACCATAGGCTAGCTTCTAGGGTTTAGCCTCTCTGATCTCGTGGTAGATCTACTCTTGTACTACCCATATCATCAATATTAATCAAGCAGGACGTAGGGTTTTACCTCCATTAAGAGGGCCCGAACCTGGGTAAACATTGTGTCCCCTGCCTCCTGTTACCATCCGGCCTAGACGCACAGTTCGGGACCCCCTACCCGAGATCCGCCGGTTTTGACACCAACACCCCTCATGGCCTGTTCGGCCGCCTTGTGAAGCTCGACCAATTGCTTCAGCTGGTCGCTCAAGGGCATTGGGTGTTCGGTCCCAGTATACCGAGACCAGAACAAATTTTCTGTCGAGCTCCCCTCCTCAGCTCGGTAAAACTCCGCGGCATCCAATACACTGCGGGGAAGATCTACGAACGCTCCTGGAGAGCTCCGAACTCGGGTAAGAAAAAGGAAAGTTTCCTTCACATGCTTGCTTTGCATAATGAATGCCTTGCCCGCTACTATCTTCTTCACCGCATCAATCTACTGGAGGGACTTGTGGGCTTCAGCCTTGGCACTCTGGGCGCTTTCAAGCGCCTACGCGAGCTCGGACTCTCGCGTCTTAGAGTCAAGCTCCAAGGACTCGTGTTTTTTGGTGAGAGCCTCGAGCTCTTGCGGCACCTCACCCACTCGGGCTTCTTGCTTCTCCCGCTCGATGCGCTCCTTGGCCGCTTTGTCTTCGGCCTCGGACAGCGCCTTCTTCAGGGTCGCCACTTCGGTCGTGGCCCCTGGCAAATTCATGATGATCCCATTATTTTACAACCGAACTTCTTTTCAAAGCATAGACAAGGTATTGCTTACCTTTGCTCTCCTCGAGCTGCCTATTGGTAAGGTCGAGCTCGTTCTCGGACCGCTCCAGGTCCTGCTTCAGTGCAGAGACCTCCACAGTATGTGCGGTAGCGGCCAGAAGTGAAGCCTGCACATACACATAGACATATTCTGATTAGACTCCCGAGTCATCATTTGATCCTCTATTCGGCCTTTCTTCTCGAACGCTGAACAGAGCATAAGGGGCTGCTTCTATGCGGTAATATTTTCTTATATTTTGATTGCTTACCTTAAAGCCTGTGAGGAGGCTGGCGCAAGCTCCGGTCAGTCCATTTTTGGCGGACTAAATCTTCTCGATCACCGCACTCATGATAGTGCGGTGCTCTTCGTTGATGGAGGCGTTGCGAAGCGCTTCCAGCAAGTTGTCCGGTGCCTCTGGATGGACAGAGGACACCGGCACAGGCGGCTGGCCCCCCTTAATGGGGGATTGCCTACCAGAGTCCGGAACCATCGAAGGTTCCGACGCAGTGTCCGGCTGGGGGCCGAACTCGGAGCCCGTGGGAGTTTTGCTCCCTTTGCGCCTAGGGTCCGGGAGGTCGCCTTGAGGCGCCCCCAGGACCACCTCCCCTCAGCTTGGTGCCTTTCGAGACAACACCTCGACGTTGTCCGTAGGGCGAGGGGTGGAGGCGGTCGGAAGAGAACCACTGTTCATATTCGACGAGTCCAATGAACCGCTCGACGAGGATACGCCGAGATGAGCTCGGGACGGACTGCATAATCATGTTCGGCATGAGGAGAAGTAGTGCAATAAAACATACCATGAATTACTATGGTGTCCGGATACTTACGACTTTGCCAGGGGCTTGACCCTGGGCAGCCACTCGTCGCCGCTGTAGGCGGCCGTCGTGGAGCAGTCCGGAGGGAGGGTCCTTCCCTTCTTGGACCCTTCGGCCTCCCCGGTTGGGTCGGCCTTCCTTTTCTTGTCTCCCCCGGCTAGGGGGAGAGAACTTTCCTCCTCCTCGTTTTCGTGGGAGGAGGACGCGTCGGAGACATCATACGATGAGTCCGATACAACCTTGCGCCGGAGACCCTTTCGGGTCCCCGTGGCCTTCTTCTTGGTCTTCTTCGCCGGCACCTCATAAGGTGCCAGAGCTAGCATCTCGTAAGGTGCCGGAGCCAGCATCTCCATTAGGAGAGCATCTGCGGGATATTCAAGCAGGGGGGCTGGGCAATCGAGCTGCTCCGCTGTCTTTATCCAGTCCTGTTAACGGCATGGGAGCTTAGATCCCGCACATCATTTAACTGGGGCAAATAAATACCCTGTGAGATACAAAAACTTACCAGATTGGCATGGCGCTTTGCGCTAAGTCCGCGGTCCTCGGTGAGGGAAGGAGGTACCTCGGCGCCCTTGAACAACACCCTCCAGACGTCCTTGTGCGCCGTGTCGTAGAGATCTCGCAACGTCTGGTGCTGGGCCGGTCAAACTCCCACAAATTGAATGCCCGTCGTTGACACGGGAGAATCCGGCGGCAGAGCATGACCTGGACCATGTTGACGAGCTTGATTTTCTTGCTCATCATGTTCCTGAAGCAGGTCTGGAGTCTGGTCAGCTCTACCAAAGAACCCCAGGACAGGCCCTTCTCTTTCCAGGAAGTGAGCCACATGGGGATTCCGGATCGAAATTTGGGGGCCGCCACCCATTTGGTGTTGCGCGGCTCGGTGATGTAGATCACAAGAAAGGTTCAAACAAACAATGGAAAGTAAAATATGATTATCATATTAAACAAAACAATGGAAAGGAAAATGTGTTAAAACACATATTTCAGGGGTATATCCTTTCCAAGGACAAGCGGAGCATGATGTCCATGATAGGATAGAAAGTAGAAAACCATTAAGGTAAGGGGAAGGGATTTCATGATATTACCCATACAACGGTGTTTGGATAATTGAGCAAGAAAACATTTAGCATTGGGCTTCAAATGTTCTTGTCGAAAATTGGAGTACCACAGACATGCTTCGAGATAGCATTGACATGATCTTCAAGCAAAGGTCGAACTTTGGATACTCAATGGATTCATCAGGAATAACTTGTAGAATAAGTATTACAATTTCCTCATGGAAGAATGGATAACCTTGCTAATAAGGAAACTATAACAGTAGGTCCTCCGGCCAGGTGTGCTAGGTATGACATCACCTTACCGGGTCATATAAAGACCAATGTTATAACTCTTAGAAAGATGTTCCAACCATCATATCTAACCGAGATTCAGATTTGATTGGTGTCAGGATACCTCGGACTCAGTATGTTTGAGAAGAAAAAGGTGCAACACAAATTGACGAGATGACATTGTAAGATTCTCGGGAATTGAACTTTGGAAGTAAGTTCCGAACCATGGGTTCATCATTAAACCAAGGAGAGGATGAGGAGGTGGCTGATGAACTCAGCAACAACAAATCGAGATTTCCAAAAGATGGATTCCCGGCAGCATTCGAACAAGGAGATAAAATTTGTCAAATCAAATGATATAATGAGGTATGCTCGAGGAAAACATACACAGTTAATCATTGATTGAAAGGTGCACCCGAAATATGGGCTTAGGTAGCATGATCAATGTTAGCATGGCGATTCAATAACCAATGGTCTAAGAATGAAATATCGACCATTAACTTCAAAGCAATAGGGTTGCTAGAAGTTTTAAAGTCGCACATCATAGTTTAATTGTCGGTTTTCTGGTTAGAAACAACACGGGGAGGAATGAACGGATATGGCAAGAAGTATTACTATATCAAGAATTCTTAAGAGGTGGTGAAATACTCACGGCATTCTTGACATAAAAGATGGTAATACTCCAAGGTAAGAAGAACAATTGCTGGATAGCAAGGAACTCAAGGTATAACACATAACAAGAACAAGTTTGTGTTGGTGGGAAGGCAATAAAGTGGTTGATGAGAATACAAATCATCGAGGGAAAGGATGGTATTTCTCCTCACGAGTTCAATTGATATCCTAGAAGACCTCAGAATGTTGATGATGATCATGACACATTTGTCGAGATGTTTCAAGAAGATGTAACCGATCGGCGATGACATCAAGTCAACGGAATGATGAAGCAAAAAGTTCTTGAAACCATGGGTACGACACAAACTCGAAATCAAGCTTGTTGTTCAAGGACAATTGATATGACGAGGAAGATCGACGTAAGATTAGCTCACCGTCAAAATTTTTGCTCCGGGAAGAAGGACCAAGTAGCAAAGTTAAAATCGGCGCGACAAGGATATAGCCAAGCAGGCTAGGAATGACGTGATCGAGTTCAAACTCGTAAGTAATGAAGGTTACCAAGAGTTGATTAATCACGGTGTGGACTTGAGTAAGTTATCGGTGTCTTTGAGTGTTTAATAACTCAGAGCCCGTGAAAAATTGGAATCAGTGAGAATGTAGCACTTGATGAAGAACTCATAAGAAGTTATGAAGCTCCATGATAATCTCGAGATACCAGGGGGGTAATACTCGATGACAGATCAAAGTAGAGGTGGGACTAGGGTAATGCCTTGCGGAAGACAAGTGCTCAAACTTGCACGAGAAATGGAATCAAGGAGAAACATGGTCAGAACCACGTCCACAGATACAAGATGAACTTATAACAAGGGGATACCTATTTTGAGAGAAGCTTCCATGATAAGGTATACATCGTGTCCATGGGCATGAACATAGGGTTCAAGGTCGACTCCCACTTGTTCAACGCATAACCTTTCATTCACCTCTCGTATTTCGAAAATGACATTAGTTGTTAAAAGTTTTTACCTGGTGTAATACCAGATAGTATGACCTGTGAAATCTTTCGGGTTCACACAGATTAAGGAAGGCATAGGGTCAACCCATCGGGGCATCTTAGGAGTATATACCACACATTTCCAGAATAAAGAACGCAACTCGATAGTAGAGTATGCTTGAGAAAGCAAATGATACAATTTACCAAATGCATTATGTATCCGAGGAAAGGCTCACAAGCTTATTGAATATGAAGGACGTTGTTGAATAAAATCCGAAAAAGGGTCTGGTGGCCGACAAGGGATCTGATGTGAGCATCGATACTCAACCAAAGGAAGAAAGAATGCAAGGAGGTTAGATTATAGCAACAACTGTCTAACTCAAAGCTCAATTGCAGAGGAATTATGATTTCCAATTCAAGGGATCAGAAGCAAATGCTCTGATTAAGGATGGAGAAGTTGAATAGACTTAGGGGTACAACCGACGACAATTTAATTGGTTGAGAACCAGCTCATGTTCAAACTGGCACTGAGCCGGAAGGATGAATTCTAGGAGGGATGCGAGTATCCTCAACATATTGAATCAACGGACTTAAAATGATAAAGACAAGGGATGCCAATAAGATTACGAGACTTATGGGATTAACCATAAGGCAAGCAAGCAAGAATTTCAAGAGCAATAGGCTGCTCAGGATTTTTGGAAGATCGAATGGTATTTCAAAGACTGTTGTGAAATACATGAATCAACTAGGAATGAACGGATACTCGATAAGTGCAAGGAATTATCCAGGGTTATTCTTGTGGCAAAGAACTGCAAGGCAGTAAGCTCAAGGATTATTAAAAAGTTTGGAGAATAATTCGATGCATCTGGTAATAACAAGAGCAGCTGAGAATGAAAATAAGATGATGGGATCATGTAATTCTCCATAGGGATAAAGGTTGTAGGGAATTGCAAAAGCAACGGGAACAAGGTCTCGAGTGAACACTAGAGAGTATCTTCTGAATCTTCTGGCGTAGTTGGCGATCATCTGGACTGAAGGTGCTCTCCGGGAGAAAATATTATCAAGAACCTAGAGTTAGAGTCAGTAAAATCGTTTAACCCGAATAGAAGAGATGTCAGAGTCTCATAGTATAGGTCGAGGAATAAAAGATCCTACTACCACCCAAATGGCGACGTGTGCCCGTAAGACACATAGCCATGTTAGTAAAAAGTTTTTGCAATGTCTAGACTCGACTTCGGCCAAGGAGTTGGAAGGGGGATTCCTACAGGCATTCGGCTCTGATACCAACTTGTGACGCCCCCGATTCAATCGTACACTAATCATACACGCAAACGTGTATGATCAAGATCAGGGACTCACGGGAAGATATCACAACACACCTCTACAAATAAAAATAAGTCATACAAGCATCATATTACAAGCCAGGGGCCTCGAGGGCTCGAATACAAGAGCTCGATCATAGACGAGTCAGCGGAAGCAACAATATCTGAGTACAGACATAAGTTAAACAAGTTTGCCTTAAGAAGGCTAGCACAAACTGGGATACAGATCGAAAGAGGCGCATGCCTCCTGCCTGGGATCCTCCTAAACTACTCCTGGTCGTCGTCAGTGGGCTGCATGTAGTAGTAGGCACCTCCCGAGTAGTAGTAGTCGTCATTGATAGTGGCGTCTGGCTCCTGGGCTCCATCGTCTGGTCGTAGCAATCGAGTATAGGAAGAGGGAAAAAGGGGAGCAAAGCAACCGTGAGTACTCATCCAAAGTACTCGCAAGCAAGGAGCTACACTACATATGTATGCATTGGTATCAAAAGCAATAAGGGTATCATATGTGGACTGATCTGCAGAATGTCGAAATAAGAGGGGGATAGCTAGTCCTATCGAAGACTACGCTTCTGGTAACCTCCATCTTGCAGCAGGAGAAGAGAGTAGATGGTAAGTTCACCAAGTAGCATCGCATAGCATAATACTAACCGATGATCCTCCCCTCGTCGCCCTGTGAGAGAGTGATCACCGGTTGTATCTGGCACTTGGAAGGGTGTGTTTTATTAAGAATCCTGTTCTAGTTGTCATAAGGTCAAGGTACAACTCCAAGTCGTACTGTTACCGAAGATCACGGCTATTCGAATAGATTAACTTCCCTGCAGGGGTGCACCACATAACCCAACACGCTCAATCCCATTTGGCCGGACACACTTTCCTGGGTCATGCCCGGCCTCGGAAGATCAACACGTCGCATCCCTACCTAGGCACACCAGAGAGGTCAGCACGCTGGTCTAAATCCTATTGCGCAGGGCTCTGGGCCCATCACCCATTGCACACCTGCACGTTGCGTACGCGGCCGGTGAGCAGACCTAGCCTCCCTTATACAAGAGTAGGTGTTCCAGTCCAACCCGGCGCGTGCCGCTCAGTCGCTGACGTCACGAAGGCTTCGGCTAATACCACGACGCCGAGTGCCCATAACTGTCCCTACGTTGATGGTTAGTGCGTATAGGCCAGTAGCCAGACTCAGATCAAATACCAAGATCTCGTTAAACGTGTTATTTTGAAATAACCGCGAACGCTGACCAGGGCCAGGCCCACCTCTCTCCTAGGTGGTCTCAACCTGCCCTGTCGCTTCGCCACAAAGATCCACATAGAGGGCTATCGGGAAAGTATGTCCTCCCAGCCCCCAATTCGTGAATCAACTGCGGGTACTCCTCGAGCCAACCCGACTTTAGTCATCACATGTATCATGTATAAAGTATATAGTATATACCCGTGATCACCTCCCGAGTGATCACGGCCCGATAGTATAGCATGGCAGACGGACAAGAATGTAGGGCCACTGATGATAAACTAGCATCCTATACTAAGCATTAGGATTGCAGGTAAAGGTAACAACAGTAGTAGCAAGGACAGGCTATGCATCAGGATAGGATTAACGGAAAGCAGTAACATGCTAGACTACTCTAATGCAAGCAGTATAGAGGAGAATAGGCAATATCTGGTGATCAGGGGGGGGGGCTTGCCTGGTTGCTCTGGCAAGAGAGAGGGGTCGTCAACACCGTAGTCGTACTGGGTAGCAGCGACGTCGGTCTCGGTGTCTAGCGAGAGAAGAGGGGGAAGAAACAATAAATATTTAAGCAAATAGATGCATAGCGATGCATGACATGACAAGTATCGGTGTTAGGGGTGCCCTAATGCGGTATGAGGTGATACTGGCGAAGGGGGAAAACATCCGGTAAAGTATCCCCGGTGTTTCGCGTTTTCGGGCAGAGGAGCCGGAGGGGGAAAGTTGCGAGTTCGATAGGTTAGGGATGCGTGGCGGACGAACGGGCTGCGTATCCGGGTTCGTCTCGTCGTTCTGAGCAACTTTCATGTACAAAGTTTTTCCTATCAAGCTACGGTTTATTTTATATTAATTTTAAAAGATTTAAATCATATTTGGAATTATCTTATTAATTTAATTAGAAAAGGCAATTGTGATGTCAGCGTGATGTCATCATGAAGTCAGCAGGGTCAAAGGTGGACTAGGTCAAATTGACGTGTGGGTCCCATTCGTCATAGGCTCAGACTAACTAAATAGTGTTAATTAGCTTAATTACTAGATTAGGTTAACCCATTAATTAGTTTAGTTAAACAGGATTATTAACTTAATTAACCAACTAATTAATTAATTAATATTTATTTACTTATTTTATTAACTTCTCTTTTAAAAAAATCATTCCAGGGGCGTGGTCCCCTTGGGTCATTGGCCCATGGCCAAAGTGAGTTCGGGCGCTGCGGGCGAAGCCCCAACCCGATTGGGCACTGGCCCAGGCGAATGGTGGGGGCGCCGGCGATGGGCGCAGGCCGGCGTGAGGTTGCGACGGCAGGGCGGTGCGTGGCGGAGTGAGAGCAGGGGGAACGATGGCGCGGCAGTGTGGGGCTACGACCATGGCCGGGCACCAGCGGCAGGCGGAGCCGGCGAGGTTAGAGGTGGAGCGGGGCATGACGCGTGTGTGAGGGTAGGGTGGCCGATGTGGGTGAGGCCGCGGGCGTTGGCGACCACGGCCAGGCGCGCGCAGGGGAGGCCGCGGCCGGCAGCAGCTACAGCAGTACACGGGGTAGCGAGCACGGCGTTGACGCGACGGGCGTGACGAGGCGCGTGAGCTGCGCGAGGGAGACCGAGAGGATAGGGGGAGGCGCTCACTGGGGCCGTAGGGTTCGGGCAGCGTGCGCGGGGTGGTCCGGCGAGGAGGAGACGAGGAGGAGGACGGTGAGGCGGCGACGAGGTCCGGCGACGGCGTGGCAGCTCGGGGCGACGGCGGTGAGGTGACGGCGTCGGGGATGGGCGCTATCGATGGGGTCGGCGACGAGCAACGAGGTGTGGTCGCGTCTTCAGGAGGGCGTCGCGCGAGGGAGAGGAGGGGCGAGGAGGTAACGGCGACGTGGTCCAGTGGCGGTGGCGGGACGGCGCCGGATGTAGCAAACAGCGATGGGGGCGCAACCCCCGATCCAGATCAGGGGGAAGTGGAGCGAGTGGGATGTGGGGGCGGCCGGTTGGGCCAATGGGTCGGCCCGGTTGGCCCGATGGCCAGCTGGGCCGAGGCCTGGTGGGGAGGGTCCTTCTTTGTTTTTGCTTTGTTTAATTTCTTTGCTTTATTTTTCTTTTCTGTTTTAATTTTAGTTACACTATATTTTCAGTTTAGTAAAATATGACAATAGCTTCAAAAATAGTGTTTCAAATAACCCACTACCCTAAAAAGTTTTACCTCAAAATAAAATACTTTATCATTTTATAAAATATCAAAGGCACCTTTTCAATCGTTTCAACTACCGTTTTAATCATTTTAGAGTATTAAAACATTTTATAAAAGTGGGGTTTCTTCACCACAATTAACTTTGCATTACTTGGCACAACCCAGACATTTTAGTTTTTATTTTTGAAAAACTTTTGATGTTTGCCTGATTTTGAATTTGAACTCGAACCAGTTTCGACCTAATGCGAGATTAGCCAGAGTAATCGAAGTGACGTGGCATAATTGGCAGAGAATTACTGTAGCTTAATTATCGGGCGTCACAGGGCCTTATGCCAGTGATAGTAGAAAGAGCGAATCAATGGGAAATGGCAGGAAATATGCAATTTGTGCCATGAGCTATATGCTGCAGAATCAACCTCTGGTATGTCACACTTAAGGACTCATCGTATTACTTGTTGCCTACTTATGCATGTAGCTTATGTTGCCATTTGTGTGTGAATGATGATGAGTTAATTTGATCTGTGGGAGGCTTCATGCTGACTTTTCTATGCCCATGGAGCTCCATGGGTATGTGGGTATCCAGTGGGCTTGGGCATGGGCACAAGTTGTGCCCATGGATAATTTGGTGGATGGGTAGAGGGTAGGAAGATGGGTCATGGGTTGGATTTGGACAAGCTCCACCCGCCCCAAACCCGACCCATTGCCATCCCTAGTGGAGGGGTATATATAGCCTCCACACAAAAACTAACCGTTACACACAATTTACCAATCTCGGTGAGACCGAATTGAGAAACTCGGTCGGACCAATTTAGCAAACCTAGTGACCGTTAGGATTTTCGGTGGGACTGAGATGCAACTCGGTAGGACCGATATGGTTAGGGTTAGGGCATAACGTAATCTCGGTGAGACCGATTACACAAACTCGGTGGGACCGATTTTGGTAATAAGCTAACCATAGAGTTGGTCTGGCAAACTTGGTGAGACCGATTACACAAACTCGGTGGGACCGATTTTGGTAATAAGCTAACCAAAAAGTTTGCACTGTAATCTCGATAGTACCGATTGCTCAATCTCGGTGGGACCGATTTTGGTAATGGACATACACAGAGAGATTACAATCCCATCTCGGTGAGACCGAGATCCCTATCGGTGAAACCGATTTGCCTAGGGTTTGTGGCACTGGCTATGACATCTGAACTCGGTGGCGCCGGATAGAAAGAATCGGTGGGGCCGAGTTTGACTTTTGGTTTAGGTCATATGTGGATGTGGGTAAGGTAGTTGAGGGTTTTGGAGCATATCACTAAGCACTTTGAGCAAGCAAGCCATTACGCAACACCTCATCCCCTCTTGATAGTATTGGCTTTTCCTATAGACTCAATGTGATCTTGGATCACTAAAATAGAAAATGTAGAGTCTTGATCTTGAAGCTTGAGCTAATCCTTTGTCCTTAGCATCTTGAAGGGGTTCCACATCCTTTAGTCCATGCCACTTAATTTGTTGAACTTGTCTGAAACATACTAGGTAAAAGTATTAGTCCAACAAGAGTATGTTGTCATTAATTATCAAAATCACCCAGGGAGCACTTGTTCTTTCAATCTCCCCCTTTTTGGTAATTGATGGGAACATACATCAAAGCTTTAGATAAAGATATAGAGAATAGCAAGTAAAGCTTTGGAAAGACATGTAACAAGCATAGGCTCCCCCTACATGTATGCAATCATGTGAATATGGAATATAGAAGCATGTGAGAGCATAACCATGATAGAGTAGCAATGTGTTACATGTATCTTGGCTATATGCATCATGGTAAAAGATATGAATTTGGGAAATGTACCTTCATGCCCATGAGTCCTTCTTGCAAACAGTATGTACATCAGCAAGAATTTCTCATACACATGACTATGATGCATATACTTACCTTGTGGTCTTGAGTTGGCTAGGATGGGATGAGCCTGCGTAAACAAGGTTAGATAACACAGATGCACCCACTAGCTAGAGAAAACAAAAGAAACCACAAGAGTACCAAGACTGGGATGACATGTAGAGTGACTACAGAGTACCACGATAGATATTGACATGTCCCCAAAGAGAAAGATATGCAATGAATTTAATAAATTTCTTTCCCTTGGATGTCTTGCTCCCCCTGAATCTAGCATGGGATACTAGGAGAAGATAGGGAACAGAAAAATAGAGCTCAAAGAAACAAATGAACAGAGCTAATGCAAATAAGCACATATGAACATGTCTTTCCCCCAAGAAGACATGTGGCATCTCTCCTCTTGAACATCAAGCATCTGGGATCCTTGAAGATTACTCTTTCCTGGAGTATTCCCTCCCCCTAGAGATCTGATTAAGCTTTGATGTGATCTCTCTCTCCCCCTTTGACATCAATTTCCAAGAAGGGTCTTCTGGAATTTGTTGTGAATGGGTTCGGTCCTTGAATCATAGTACAAAGCATTAAGGTAAATGTGATGCTTGCAGAGGACAAGATTCATTGAGTGGAGCTGGATCAAGAATAAAGCAGGAATAAATGGCAAAATGTTTTTCCTGTAGTGAAATCGGTGTCACCGAGTTGTATTCTTCGGTTGCTCCGAAAATCTTCGGCTAGACCAGAGACATGAAACCGGTGGAAACGAGTTCATCACAGAGAAAAACACTTGTCACCTCAGCTCACTGGACAAATAAGATCTCACAAAGATTTGCAATGAATTGGATGCAAAAAATGCAGAACAAAAAGCAAAGAAAAGAAACTAAAAGATCTAGATGAAGTTCTTTTTTTGAAAAGGGGAAACAAATATGCATGAGACAAATTCAAGAACACAGAAAAGAATACAAGAGAACTTCATCTAGAGTTGGGCGGTGACAAAGTCACCTATGTTAGAGTATATTGACTTAGGAGTTAAGTGAGATCACTTGATCATAGGTCGTACGCATCGTTTAAGCTCAAAATGGGGTTACCATTTTTCGTTTAAGTATCTTGATGTATTCACATCTTGTTGATTTTCTTTGACTCATGACTTGGAGTAAAGCTACTCTAAGATGGAATAACATACCTTGGGTGGCGGTGTTGATCTTGATCATGTAGTTGAACTTGTGTGGGTTGCTCAAGGTTGATGTAGCCCATTAAGAGTTGGGAGCACCCTTTGGATTTTGAGTTCATCTACCTACATGGGTTAGTTTTCGCAAGGAAGAGCACTTGTGTATCCAACATGACAATCATGAAACTCAATATAGAATTTGTCAAAGTATATGTTTGAAAGGTTTCGTGCTTCCTTGTCATCAACCACCATTGTGTAGAGACTTGGTGATGTAGAGATTGCTCAAGATGTGAGTGAGTTGCAATCTCATAGAATTAGATTCATCCAAGTACCTACAAGGGTTATATAACATGCAAGATGCAAATTTTTAAGACATAAGATAATCATCACAGGAGAAATATCAAGTGATTAGTCGTAAGCTCAAGTCTTGCATGTATCCAATGGAGTTCCTACTCCAAGTTTGAAGCATCAATGATGTTCAATTCACCTCTTAACCTGCAAAACACTTTCTCATCACGTGGTTTAGTGAATATATCCACTAATTGCTTATTGGTGCGAACATGCTTAAGGTTTATGTCACCCTTAGCAACGTGATCTCGAATGAAATGATGACGAACTTCAATATGCTTAGTTCGAGAGTGTTGCACGGGATTGTGAGAAATCTTGATAGCACTTTCATTGTCACAAAGTAATGGAACATGTTTCACATATATCCCATAATCTTTAAGAGTTTGGGTCATCCAAACTAATTGAGCACAACATGAACCAGCGGCAATGTATTCCGCTTCGGCGGTGGATAAGGATACCGAGTTTTGTTTCTTGGAAGACCAAGACACAAGAGATCTACCAAGGAATTAACAAGTACCCGAAGTGGACTTTCTATCAACCTTGTCACCGGCATAGTCCGAGTCAGACTATCCAACAAGATCAAATGAAGCCCTCTTTGGATACCAAATGCCAAAATTTGGTGTATGTATTAAGTATCTCACTATCCTCTTCAAGGCCTTAAGATGACATTCCTTAGGAGCAGCTTGATATCGTGCACACATGCACACACTTAGCATGATATCGGGACGTGAAGCACATAGATATAACAATGAACCAATCATAGAGCGGTAAACTTTTTGATCAACCGGTTCACCATCTTTGGTCAAATCAAGATGTCCACTAGTAGGCATGGGTGTAGTGACACCTTTGCATTCTTGCATATTGAACTTCTTGAATAAGTCCTTGGTGTACTTCGTTTGAGAGACAAAGGTGCCTTCCTTAGTTTGCTTGATTTGCAAACCAAGAAAGAATTTGAGTTCACTCATCATAGACATCTCAAACTTCTCCGACATTAGCTTCCCAAACTTTTCACTAAAATGAGGGTTAGTTGATCCAAATATAATATCATCGACATAAATTTGGCATACAAATAGTTCTCCATTAACCCTTTTAGTAAAAAGAGTAGAATCTATTTTTCCAATTTCAAAGCCTTTTTCAATAAGGAACTTGGTCAAGCATTTATACCATGCTATAGGAGCTTGTTTAAGACCATAAAGGGCTTTGTGAAGTTTGTAGACATGATTAGGTTTCTTAGGATTGACAAAACCGGGAGGTTGCTTAACATAAACTTCCTCCTCAATTTCACCATTTAGAAAAGCACTTTTAATGTCCATTTGGTACAAAGTGATATCATGGTGATTAGCATAAGCAAGTAAGATGCGAATGGACTCAAGTCTAGCAATGGGAGCATATGTCTCACCATAGTCCATACCTTCGACTTGTGTGTAGCCTTGGGCGACGAGACGTGCTTTGTTGTGAACCACTTGTCCATCTTCATCTTGCTTGTTGCGAAACACCCATTTGGTACCGATGATGTTGTGGTTGTTGTCGGGCTTCTCGACCAATGTCCACACTTGATTTCTCTCAAAGTTGTGTATCTCTTCATGCATAGCGTTTATCCGGTCCGGATCCTCCAATGCTTCTTCAACCTTCATAGGTTCAATGCTAGAGATGAATGAGTAATGTTCACAAAAGTTAGACAAACGAGTTTTAGAGCGAGTGATTCTCCCGATTTGGATATCATTGTAGATTTGCTCCATGGGATGATCTTTAGCAATTCTTGCTCGAACTCGTGAAAGCTTTTGCTTGGGTCTTGGTTGAACATCTTCTTCATCTTGTTCTTCTTCTTGGCCTTCTTCATTGTTAGCGTTGTCGTTCTATTGTCGTGGTGGAGAAGGAGGTTGTTGACGTTCGTCTTGGTGCACTTCCTCGTTTTCTTCATCTTGGTGTGTCCCACTTGTGGATGCTTCCGTATCAACTCTTGGTTCACCTTGTCGTGAGGTAGAAGATTCCACTTGGACGGACGAGGTACTCTCCTTCATCTCCGTTGGACGAATCTTGCGAATAGACAAGTCTTGGATTGCTTCCGAGGGATCTTTGTCTCCTACATCAATTGGCAATTGCTCTACTTGCGAGCCGTTAGATTCATCAAACTTCACATCTACCGTTTCTTCAACCTTTCGGGTGAAATTGTTGTAGACACGGTATGTGTGAGAGTTTGAGCCATAACCAAGTAGGAAACCTTCATGAGACTTACGAGCAAATTTAGAACGACGATGCTTATCAAGAATGTAGCACTTTGAGCCAAATACTCGAAAGTATCCAACTTGGGGTTTGTTACCGGTGAGGAGCTCGTATGCCGTCTTGCTGAGTAGCTTGTGAAGATACACGCGATTTGTTTCATGACAAGCTGTCTCAACCACTTCCGCCCAAAAGTGTTTTGGCGTCTTGTACTCATCAAGCATCATTCTTGCCATCTCGATAAGAGTCTGGTTCTTCCTCTCAACGACTCCATTTTGTTGAGGTGTGTACGTAGCCGAGAACTCATGTGCAACCCCTTCTTCATCAAGAAAGGTGTCTACATTTGCGTTCTTGAACTCCGTTCTGTTGTCGCTCCGAACCTTCTTGATCTTCACGTCAAATTGATTTTGGGCCTTCCTAGCAAAGTTTTTCAAGATCTTTTGGACCTGCGATTTGTCATCAAGAAAGAACACCCACGTAAATCTTGAAAAATCATCAACTATGACTAGACCAAATGAGTTACCACCGAGACTCTTGTAGGCATTTGGACCAAAGAGATCCATGTGAAGTAGCTCGAGTGGTCTTCTTGTGGTCATGATGTTCTTAGCGTGATGACTTCCTCCAACTTGTTTCCCTGCTTGACAAGCACTACAAAGTCTATCCTTGTCAAATATGACATCGTTAACGCCAAGGATATTATTTCCTTTAATGAGTTTGTCATGGTTTCGCATGCCCACATGGCCTAGCCTTCTATGCCACAACCAGCCTTTAGAAGATTTAGCAATTAAGAAAGTTCTAGGTTGAGCCTTTTTAGTGAAATCAACAATGTAAAGATCTCCTCTACGTATACCGGTAAAGACCATTTTATGATTATCTCTACGAAACACTTGGCAGTCTACTTCAGTAAATAGGACATTGAAACCGAAATCAGCAAGTCTAGATACTGAAAGTAAGTTGTAGCCAAGAGATTCAATGAGCATGACATTTTGTATGGAGCTATCATGTGAGATGGCCACCTTACCAAGGCCAACCACCTTACCCTTTGAATTATCACCAAAAGTGACATACTTTTGAGGGCCGTCGTTTCCAACAAGTTCACGGAACATGTCTTTATCTCCGGTCATATGATCAGTACATCCACTATCAAGGACCCATTCCTTTCCTCCAGCCGTGTAGCCGCGAAGATTTTCCATAAGACCAAAGTGTCTCATCGCATCATCGAGATCATAGTCACTATCATCATCCTCATCATAGTATCCATGTTCAACATCATTTTGTGATTGATCAATTCCTAGAGAGGGCAATTCATTAGACAAATGATCATCACAATGGTCACCTTTATGAATTCTAATAGCTTCGGATATGATATCGCTAATGATCCCAACATTTCCTATGGCACGCATGAGATTGGTAAGCTCAAATAGACAATCACCAAAGCTAGGATCACTAGAATTCATCTTACTAAAAGCAATAGACTTATGGAGAATTTCGTTTAAATTTTTCAAGGAATAATCTGGAAATTGTTCCTCAAGAAATATCCATATGGTATAGGCACAATCAAGAGTAGGCAAACTAGCAATCAAATTTTTGGGCAATCCTCTTATGATAAGATTGATGGTTCTAAGATTGCGAATCATGTCAAGATCCTCTTCGGGTGTGGGATGCAAGGGATCAATATGAGGTGCACAAGGGCTAGCAATGTACTTGTTCAAGTGATATTCATTGAAAATCTCAAGCATTTCATTTTTCCACTCATGAAAATATTCTCCATCAAGAATAGGCACTATATGTCTAAGACTCCCCAAAGTAGACACATCCATCTTCCTCCAAAGGTGTTTAAACCAAGGCAATGGAGACCAATACTCTGATACCAATTGAAAGGACCGAGAAGAGGTGTCTAGAAGGGGGGGGGGTGATTAGACACTAAGTACCAAAAGTTGCAGTTTTTAATTTCTTTAAGTTGAAGTGGAGTTTTGGCACAAGTTTAACAAACACAATAGATATCAAGCAAGCATGCAAAGAGTATATGAGAAGCGGAAAGTAAAGCATGCAACTTGCAAGAATGTAAGGGGAAGGGTTTGGAGAATTCAAACACAATTGGAGACACGGATGTTTTTGTTGTGGTTCCGATAGGTGGTGCTATCGTACATCCACATTGATGGAGACTTCAACCCACGAAGGGTAACGGTTGCGCGAGTCCACGGAGGGCTCCACCCATGAAGGGTCCACGAATAAGCAACCTTGTCTATCCCATCATGGCCATCGCCCACGAAGGACTTGCCTCACTAGCGGTAGATATTCACGAAGTAGGCGATCTCCTTGCCCTTACAAACTCCTTGGTTGAACTCCACAATCTTGTCGGAGTCTCCCAAGTGACACCTAGCCAATCTAGGAGACACCACTCTCCAAGAAGTAACAAATGGTGTGTTGATGATGAACTCCTTGCTCTTGTGCTTCAAATGATAGTCTCCCCAACACTCAACTCTCTCTCACAGGATTTGGATTTGGTGGAAAGAAGATTTGAGTGGAAAGCAACTTGGGGAAGGCTAGAGATCAAGATTCATATGGTGGGAATGGGATATCTTGGCTCAACACATGAGTATGTGGTTCTCTCTCAGAAAATGTGTATTGGAAGTGTAGGTATGCTCTGATGGCTCTCTCCACGAATGAAGAGTGGGTGGAGGGGTATATATAGCCTCCACACAAAAACTAACCGTTACACACAATTTACCAATCTCGGTGAGACCGAATTGAGAAACTCGGTCGGACTGATTTAGCAAACCTAGTGACCATTAGGATTTTCGGTGGGACTAAGATGCAACTCAGTAGGACCAATATGGTTAGGGTTAGGGCATAACGTAATCTCGGTGAGACCGATTACACAAACTCGGTGGGACTGATTTTGGTAATAAGCTAACCAGAGAGTTGGTCAGGCAAACTTGGTGAGAGCGATTACACAAACTCGGTGGGATCGATTTTGGTAATAAGCTAACCAGAAAGTTTGCATTGTAATCTCGGTAGTACCGATTGCTCAATCTCGGTGGGACCGATTTTGGTAATGGACATACACAGAGAGATTACAATCCCATCTCAGTGAGACCGAGATCCCTATCGGTGAAACCGATTTGCCTAGGGTTTGTGGTAGTTTCTATGACATCTGAACTCGGTGGCGCCGGATAGAAAGAATCGGTGGGGCCGAGTTTGACTTTTGGTTTAGGTCATATGTGGATGTGGGTAAGGTAGTTGAGGGTTTTGGAGCATATCACTAAGCACTTTGAGCAAGCAAGCCATTACGGAACACCTCATCCCCTCTTGATAGTATTGGCTTTTCCTATAGACTCAATGTGATCTTGGATCACTAAAATAGAAAATGTAGAGTCTTGATCTTGAAGCTTGAGCTAATCCTTTATCCTTAGCATCTTGAAGGGGTTCCACATCCTTTAGTCCATGCCACTTAATTTGTTGAACTTGTCTGAAACATACTAGGTAAAAGTATAGTCATAAAGTACTCAAGTAATTGATCCACCCGGATCCTAATGTATACCAAAGCCAATTCTAATTAACAATGATTTATAATTTAGTAGTGAGCACAAAGCAATATATATCATGCAATGACGAAGTCTAGCTCTCTTTCCATGCGTCGGCACATCATAGAACAACAATTCATGCAATTTTGTCTTTTGCTTTCATTAGAAGGTGGGCATGAAGGGAAATTAAACAATGTATTGTAAAGAGTTACTCTCATTAGAAGGTGGGCATGGGTGATCAATCTACTCTTCCTCCTTTTGTTCTTTGCTCTCCTCCTCATCTTTTTTATCTAATGAGCTCACAATTTCAGCAATTTCTTCTTCCATAGTTTGCTGCAAAATATTAGTCTCTTCTTGGACAATGGAGACTTTCTCAATAAATGCATCAATATTGGCATTGTATTTATATTTCTCATAGCAATATTTAAGTATAGCAAATTTTTCAGATCTGTAAACATCATCATCACAATCTTCATACTTCTCAAACAAAGATTCAATTTCATAAGCACCCTTAAAAGCAACAAATTCTTCTATTCATTTCACATCATAGTAATCATATCTACCATTAGCATAAGAAGCCAAGGTTTCATTATCATTAAATTCACATAAAAAGGGAAGGTGTGGATCCTTCATCCTAGAGCAACAAGTATAATCATATCTCAAGCATAAATCCCAAGCATACCATTGCAAATAATCAATTTGATCCCGTAAGTGTTTCCCTTTTTGAGTCAAGCGATAATCCCTAAAGTATTCACGTTGATCCAATGTGTCTCCCATTATCAAGTTGAACGGGGTTTTCTCAGGATTAAAAGTAGTGTTTAATATTTTTCACATAACGAGCATTGAGGGTTTTAGGAGGTTCCCCATCTCCATGAGTAGCAAGTACAACTATTTTTTTGTTATTTCATGTTCCATATCCATAACTAAAGATAGAGAACAACTTACTACGGAAAATTAGAACTACTTATTGATAAAGAAAACAAGCACACACGAGAATATTCACCCCACGCTATTGCTCCCCGACAACGGTGCCAGAAAAAGGTCTTGATAACCAACAAGTGTAGGGGATCAATTGTAGCTTTTTTTGATAAATAAGAGTGTCAAACCCAACGAGGAGCTAAAGTTAGGATTTATATTCCCCTCAAGTTCTATCGACCACCGATACAACTCTACGCACACTTAATGTTCGCTTTACCTAGAACAAGTATGAAACCATTTTCTAGGTGTGATGCTAGAACTACTTTGCAAGAATAAAACTATGAGTACTTTGTGAGATAATAGTTAGTTGTTTAGTAGAAATATTTTTATAACACAAGAGAAGTATTTTGTCCCTAGGCAATCGATAACTAGACCGGTAATCATTGTTGCAATTTTATATGAGGGAGAGGCATGAGATAACATACTTTCCATATACTTGGATCATATGCACTTATGGTTGGAACTCTAGCGAGCATCCGCAACTACCAAAGATCATTAGGGTAAAACGTAACCATAGCATTAATTCACAAGTCCTCTTTATCCCATTCGCAACAACCCCCTTACTCAGGTATAAGCTTCTGTCACTCTCGCCACTCACCATGAGAGAATCATGAACGTATTGCAACACCGTACAGCGGTAATCCCTCACGCTTGCGCTCCACATAGGGCACCATAGAACATCATGAAAATAAAATATACAACTCAAACCAATCACGATCATCAATCAACCAATAGGACAAAATAGATCTACTCAAACATCATAGGATGGCCATACATCATTGGGAAATAATATATAGCATTAAGCACCATGTTTAAGTAGAGATTATAGTGGGAAGAAGAGGTCTTACACCGTTGCATAGAGGGGGGGGAGCTGGTGATGACGGCGGCGAAGTTGTTGGTGTAGATCATCGTCATAATAATTGCCAAGCGGCGTTCCGGCGCCACCAAGAGAGAGGGGGAGAGAGCCCCCTACTTCTGCTTCTTCCTTGCCCCCTCCCCCTAGATGGGAGGAGAGTGCCCCCTTTGGTCCATGGCTGCCATGGCGGCGGAGGGGTGGGAGCCCCTCCTAGATTGGATCTCTCTCCCTCTCTCTGTTCTCTTCTGTTTCACGTTCCCCATTTTCTGGACGAAAACCATTTCTTAAATATCCGGAGATTCGTAACTCCGATTGTGCTGAAATTTTAACATGATTTTTTTGGATATAAGCTTCCTTGCGGCGAAAGAAGAGCCCCAATCGACTTACGGTGTGCCCACTAGGCATCACCATGCGCCGGGGGGAGGGAGGTCTTTGTCTAGTGCCTAGTGCCTAGTGGAGTGTGTTGATTCCACCTCCCAAAATCACATATATTCCAAAATAAATCTCCGAAAATTTTTATTGCGTTTGGAATTTGTTTGATATGGATATTTCGCAAAACAAAAAACAAGCAACAAACATGAACTGGCACTGGGCACTGGATCAATATGTTAGTCCCAAAAATAATATAAAATGTTGCCAAAAGTATATACAAGTTGTAGAATATTGGCATGAAACAATAAAACATTATAGATACGACGGAGAGTATAAACTGTCAGGAGGGAGGAGAACGAAGAGATCACCGGAAACATTTCTGCATCAGTGGGTACTCACCGGAGCCTTTTCAATGATTTGATGTGTGTGTGGACAGCTTATCCACTGTCGCTTGATCGAGCGCCGGCGGTGATGTGGGCTTCCGTGTCGGGGCTGTCACCCCGGGTCTAGGGGTAGCCCAGAGGGCTTTTTGAAGGATAGTCAAGTGTGAGCATGTGTGTCGGTGCCTTCTCCACTCGCTCGGGGGCTCAGGGCGAGGCGCGCGAGTCTCTGGTAGGCGTGTTCTTCCTTCACGCCTCTTCTTGGAAAGCCCACGCACAATCGCATCTTGCCGTCAAGTTTTCACATGATCATGGGGCTAATGGGACCGTCGTGCCATGGAAGCACCTTCGGCCCGAGACGCATCTTCCAAGGCAAGGCCCATAGCTTGGAGACAAATGTGCGGCTCCCGCGTTTCAGGCCAGGCCTTCAACTTCAAAAGGCTCTCGGCCGGTGTGCGGGGTTCTGCGTGGTTTTCAGGGACGAGCCCATGATTGAAGCTGTCGTGGCTGCCGCTTCTCGTGCCTTGCAAGAAAGTTCGGGCTGGAAAAAGGTGTCACCATCTGCTTGCCCGTTGAAGCAGCCTAATGTCGATGATGTGCTTCACAATCTGTGCCTTGGCTGTCTGTTGGGGTGTGAGGCACGTCGAACGCTCGTGACGCCGACTTCATGTCCGCAACAAGGGTTGAAGAAGAAACAATGACGAAGCTCCCGTAGAAAGAGGAAATAGATACATCTCAGTTTCACACCTTACCAGAATGTTCGCCAGGGCAAGTATTCAAAGAAGCGAAGAACATGGTCCAAGGTTACTAGAACGCCTCAGCTCCCTACTCAGCATGCCAAATGTCGGGGGTCTAAGAACCTGACATTTGGTTCTTGGCTGTAATCCTTTGTGAGTTCAGCCAAGGACTAAACGCGTCTAGCTTCCTAGGTCATAGTTGATTGAAGGTGAAAGAACAGAGAGAAGACCACACATGGAATACCCAGGTTCAGGCCACCGTGTTGGTGTAAAACCCTACTCCTGCACTGCTCTTTATTTCATATGATAGTTGGCTACAATGTGTGACTCGTGTTGCAAATGAGTTCGACCTCCTCTTGGTGCAATGACAGGCCCCTTATGTTTTGGAGTTTGTTGGCATAAATAGTATGGGACTTAAGTGTTTGCTAGTGCACACAGAGTAACATGTCACTGAGATATTGAGGAGTTTGATGCAAACGCCGAAGATAATCTCCCTGCGTTGCAGCGAAGGTTATCACCGAAGATGATGTTAACAAGAGTGACCCCTAAAAATTGCTGAAGTGAAGCAATTGGTTCGGTGTCTCTGAAGGAAATATGCCCTAGAGGCAATAATGAAGTTATTATTTATTTCCTTATATCATGATAAATGTTTATTATTCATGCTAGAATTGTATTAACCGGAAACATAATACATGTGTGAATACATAGACAAACAAAGTGTCACTAGTATGCCTCTACTTGACTAGCTCGTTAATCAAAGATGGTTATGTTTCCTAACCATGAACAATGAGTTGTTATTTGATTAACGGGATCACATCATTAAGTGAATGATCTGATTGACATGACCCATTCCATTAGCTTACCACCCGATCGTGTAGTATGTTGCTATTGCTTTCTTCATGACTTATACATGTTCCTATAACTATGAGATTATGCAACTCCCATTTACCGGAGGAACACTTTGGGTGCTACCAAACGTCACAACTTAACTGGGTGATTATAAAGGAGTACTACAGGTGTTTCCAAAGGTACATGTTGGGTTGGCGTATTTCGAGATTAGGTTTTGTCACTCCGATTGTCGGAGAGGTATCTCTGGGCCCTCTCGGTAATGCACATCACTTAAGCCTTGCAAGCATTGCAGCTAATGAGTTAGTTGCGGAATGATGTATTACAGAACGAGTAAAGAGACTTGCCAGTAATGAGATTGAACTAGGTGTTTGGAATACCGACGATCGAATCTCGGGCAAGTAACATACCGATGACAAAGGGAACAACGTATGTTGTTATGGGTCTGACCGATAAAGATCTTCGTAGAATATGTAGGAGCCAATATGGGCATCCAGGTCCCGCTGTTGGTTATTGACCGGAGACATGTCTCGGTCATGTCTACATTGTTCTCGAACCCGTAGGGTCCGCATGCTTAAGGTTACGATGACAGTTATATTATGAGTTTATGAATTTTGATGTACCGAAGGTTGTTCGGAGTCCCGGATGTGATCACGGACATGACGAGGAGTCTCGAAATGGTCGAGACATAAACATTGATATATTGGAAGCCTATGTTTGGATATCGGAAGTGTTCCGGGTGAAATCGGGATTTTACCGGAGTACCGGGAGGTTACTGGAACCCCACGGGAGCTATATGGGCCATGATGAGCCTTAGTGGAAAATAGAAGAGGCAGCCCCTCATGGGCCGCGCGCCCCTCCCCTCCCTTGGTCCGAATAGGACAAGGAGAGGGGGCCGGCCCCTCTCTCTCTTTTCCCCCCTCCGCGAATCCTATTCCAACTAGGATTGGGGGGGGAATCCTACTCCCAGAGGGAGTAGGACTCTCCTGGCGCGCCCTCCTTGGCCGGCCAGCCTCCCCCCTTTTAGTCCTTTATATACGGAGGCAGGGGCACCCTAGAGACACACAAGTTGATCCACGTGATCTACTCCTTAGCCGTGTGCGGCGCCCCCAGCCACCATAGTCCTCGATAATATTGTAGCGGTGCTTAGGCGAAGCCCTGCAGCAGTAGTACATCAAGATCATCACCACGCCGTCGTGCTGACGGAACTCTTCCCCAACACTTTGCTGGATCGGAGTCCGGGGATCGTCATCGAGCTGAACGTGTGCTAGAACTCGGAGGTGCCGTAGTTTCGGTGCTTGATCGGTCGGATCGTGGAGACGTACGACTACATCAACCAAACGCTTCCGTTGTCGATCTACTAGGTATGTAGATCATACTCCCCCTCTCATTGCTATGCATCACCATGATCTTGCGTGTGCGTAGGAATTTTTTTGAAATTACTACGATTCCCAACAGTCTCTCCGAACAAAATGACTGCGTCCAAAAAGAATGAATACGAAATGAAGACATAGCATTTATTTCATTCTTCTTCTTATTTCATTGAGTCATGTGACCACCATACTATTGCCGGGGTACTGATCCGCGGGCACCTATGGGACCGGCGGACCGGGTCCCTTTCGGTTCGGCGGGGGCGGAGATCGTGCAAAGAGCAAATCGTGGCGATGCACGCGAGCGATTTACCCAGGTTCGGGCCGCACGGATGTGTAAAACCTTACTCCTGCTTTGTGGTTTGTATTGATTTCTTGCTCGGGAGCGCGAAGTGCTACAGTACACTTCAGTAGCTAACGAGACCGAGCGTGAGTGTTCGAACCCCCCTCTACGTTGCACACGGGCCTCCTTTTATATGCTCAAGGGGTCACTGACAGGTGGCAACGGAGGTAAAGGGCAAAAATGGAAAGGTGCTGTGGTAGGCACAGCTACCCGCTACAGTGTATCATACCTAACCCTGACGGCAGGGGACAAGGGCATTAAATGCCCGTCTGTGTCGCTTAAACAGTGCGAAAAGGGACCGTCAGGGACGCCACCGTTCGCCACGATGGCAATCTTGTCAGCGCCGCTTGCCACCGCACACCGCAAGCTGCACAGCCTTCCGCCACGTACGCCTGGAGGGGTCCCAGAGCGACACGTTGGTGGAAGTGCTGGAGCGCGGGCACAGTGGTGTCTTGCCGCGGCAAGCGCCTTGCCGCGGTTGTTGTCTTGTTGCACCCGGGAGCTTGTCGCTCACTGGGCCTTGCCAGGACGCGTGGTGCGCCGCAGCAAGTTCCTTGGAATGCCTTGGGTGGCCTTCCCGGCAAGCTCCTCTTGCCGGGGTCTTGGGATGCTTTTGTTAGCCTTCCCGGCAAGCTCCTCTTGCTGGGGTCTTGTCTCTTTGACTTGGATACTTTGTTCTTGAATGGCTCCAAAGGGACCACGGAGGACCTTGGCGGTCACCCGGCAAGCCTTGCCGCGGGATGCTGCGACTGCCCGTGCACAAGTTCGGGATACTAGGGTACCCCTACTCTAGTACACCGACAGGAGCCCCCGGGCCTGGGCCATACACGGTGCCGAGTGCTGTTGGGCCAGGCCCAAAACAGGGCACGGGCACGCGCGGCCTAGGTTACGCCGTATCTCACTCCGCATCCACCGCGCCCTCCCCGAACGGCACGCGTCAGATGCGGCGTCGTGGGAGAGATCGTGGGGGTTTCTTTATTCGGAAATGCGGAACGTCCGCCCCCTCCCCCTCTATAAGCAGGGGAAACAGGGGCAGTTCGCCCACTTGCCTATTGTCGTTCCAATCTCAGAAATCTCCACCGCTCCCTCGCCTTCCCAAAGCAGAGAGAGAGAGCAGCGCTCTGCCCCCACATCGCCACCAGCACCACCAACGCCGTCGACCTCCTCCACTGCTTCCGCCATGGCTCCAAAAGCCGACAAGGGGAAGGCCGTGAAGTCGACCGAGGCGCAGCGGCTCGCGGCGCTGCGGAAGGAGCGGGTCGTCTTCCCCCCCAAGCTTGGCGCGCAGGAGCTGAGGGAGAACTATTACCTTTTCTGGTCGGCGGAGACGCGCGCGCATCCGTGCACAAAGGTACTCCCCGCCGCCGCTTGGAAGAAGGCTCCGAATGGATACCCCTTCTTTGCTCTGTTCTTCTACTGCGGGCTCTGCCCGCCTTTCTCTGAATTCTTCTGCGACATCATGAATACCTACGGATTCCACCTCCTCGACTTCACCCCCAATGCCGTCCTGACAATGGCAGTTTTCGCACATCTCTGCGAAAACTTTGTCGGAGTCCTTCCCAACGTAGCCCTCTTCCGCCACTTCTTCATACCCCGAGTAGAGAGAGGAGAGGCTCTATCCGGCGGAATCGCCTGGATCTCAAGGGCCGGCAAGAAGGAGACCTATCTGGAGGGAGAATTCCGCGGCAAGTGGGAGGAGTGGAGAGCTGATTAGTGCTGGATTGACGAGGAGAGCCCGCAGCCATTCACCACCCGGTGCCGAACCCCAGTAGCCCGCGGCAGCGATTGGAGTGACGTGGCCCCGGAGGACGACAAGCTGAAGATTGCTGTCACCAGGATCCTGCGCCTGAGGCTTGCCGGGCTTACTGTTGGCGCTGTTGGCGCAGACTTCCTTCGCCGCCGCATCGCCCCCCTGCAGGAACGGGGGAGGCCCACTTGGGAGTTCAAGAACGCGGCAGATATCATGAGGCTGCGGCCGGGCCTCAACTACAACTTCACAGTCCTGGAGCTCAACGCGATGCTGCAGGAACTGTTCAAGTATGACCCCCAACATCCCGAGGTGTTCAGGTTGCCGGGGGACGTCGTTCCTTTGTGCAACAACTCCTCGCTCGACCGCATCCGCGCAATGATGCCGGAGTGCGACTCGCACGGGATCGTGCCAACTTGGCAGGAGCCTGCAGACGAGGTCGTGCAACAGTTCTTCGACGACTTGGTGGAGGTGCCAATCCGCCCCGATGAGAAGGACGGCCTCACCCGCGACACCATGGATGCGGAGATGGCGCTCATCGCCACTAGGCTGGAGGAGGCAGCGGCAGCTGCAGCCGCGGGTGAATTTGGGTTCACTATGGAGGAAGCAGACGCAGCGGAGGCGGCAAGCCGTGCCGAGCGAGGGGAGCCCGCCGGCAAGAAGGAGCTTGCCGGGCGTGGCGCCGAGCCAAGCGAGCCCGCCAAGGACACGAGCGGCTCGTTGGAAATCAACTCCTCTTCCACCTCGTCTTCAGACAGCCCACCGCAAGCAGAGCCTCCATCCCCACCAAGAAGGCGTCTCCGCAAGGTCGGTGACGTGGCGGAGTGGCAAGCGGGTCAACAGTCGCCACGCCGCGTGACACGCTCCACCGCGGCAAACACCATTGCCGCGGGAGCGCCTCATGCCGCGACGGCAACTGGAGCGGAGTCTAGCCGGACCACCGCTTCAGTTCCTGCCGCTGCTCACGCCGCGCCGACAGCCGGAGCGGGGTCGTCTCAGACCGTCGCCACCGCTCCCGCCAAGCGGCCAAGGGAAGCTTCTCCTCCGCCTCCTCGCGCCGGGCGCGTGCCGGGCTTCGACTTCTCCGCGTTAAGCTCCGACGAGGAAGAAGAAGAAGAGTAAGCTTCTCTTGCTGTACTTGCATTTCTTCGATTTTTGCTGTTGGTCTTGTTTCTCACTTGCTTTTCTTCTGAACTTGTTCCTTTTCAGGACTCTAGCCCAGAGAGCGGCAAAGAGAGCCAAGGTCCCGGTGATCGTCATCGAGGACGAGCCTACTGCAACAGCAGGTGGCGCGCCCGAGACAACCTTGCCGGACCCGGCGACTTTTCTCCAGGGAAGCCCCCAGCGTAAGTGTATGATTTGCTTTCCGCTGCGAGGCGCGCATGGGTACTTTGCTGATATCTGCTTGTTAACTTGTGTAGGAGCCGAGCAGCCCCACCAGGAGCCAAGGGAGAATTCCCCGACAAGGGAGAACTCTCCGGCAAGGGAGGGCTTCCCGGTAAGGGAGAAGTCTCCGGCAAGGGAGGGTTCTCCGGCAAGGGACAACACCAGCGGCCCCCCGACGGCGGAGACCACTACTGCAGAGCCTGGTGCAGGTACTCCTCTTGCTTCAAAACTTCCCTTGGGTTCTTCTTCTTTTGATCTTCTTGAATTTTTGCTGGATTTTGCTTGACTCTTCTCCCCTTGCCGGCTGTCAGACCCATCTGATGCAGAGCGGATGGAGATCGAGGTCGTCGCCGAGGACGTAGCCGGCGCGGGTGATCCTGCCGGCGCCGAGGCCACCAAGGCTGGCGCCGCGACGACTGGCGAGGGATCTGGCGATCGTACTGACGGCCCAGAGGCCGCAGGAGCGCCAGGCGCTACACCGACCACCGACCCGACCGCCGAAGCCGCAGCGCCAAGCACTGAGGAGCTCCAGCCGGGCGTTTACTTGAAGGCCGGCGAAGGCGTCTTCATCAACCTCCCCTGGGCGTCAAGCTCCAGGGCGCCGGTCGAGGGGGAGATCTTCGACGGAGAAGTGCTTGCCTCCGCGGGGTTGAAGCTGGTCGACGCGCCAAGCAGCAGTAGCAACAAGCCCGAAGAAGAGCGGCTGCTGCGGAAGTTGATGTCGCTCTATCGCGCGCGGCAAGCCAAGCTGGAATCCCGCGAGGCGCTTGTCGCGAAGGCGGGAGCAGACATTGAAAAACGCGCGGAAGAGCTCGGGGGTTTCCACCGGGAAGCCGTCCGATCCCTGGCAGAGGAGCGGGAGCAGCTCGCTGAAGCGCAGAAGGCCTTCCTCCTTGAGAAGGCCGAAGTCGAAGAGCGGCAGCGACTTGCCGCTGTGAAGCTAGCCGCGGAGGAGGGCGAGCTGGCGCAGCGGAAGGTCAATCTCGACTCCCACGAGGAGGAGCTTGCCGCACACGAGGGAAAGCTCGGTGAAGCCCTCAAACAAGCAGAGGACGCCGCCGCCGCCGCCGAGGCCGCGAAGGAGGAGTTGAAGACGAGGGTGGTGCAGCTAGAAGCCGATCTCGCCGAGAAGGGCAGAGAGCTCAGTGCCGCCAAGGTCTCCAACATGGATCTTGAGTTGAAGCTAACCACTTTGACCAAGACTCTGGACAGCGCCAAGAAGCGGGAGGCGGCCTTGAAGGAGGAAATCAAGGCCGACAAGGCGCTGTTGGAGAGCGCTGCCGCCGCCCAGAACGCTTTCAGGGAGACCGTGACGCACTGGACGGAGAGTCTTGTGAACGCCGCCACAGATATCGACAAGGAGCTGGCGTAGCTGGGGATGGAGGATCTCGGGTATCCCTCCGACGACAACCTCCAACCCAGCGCCAAGCTCGTCCTGTTCTTCAAGGGCGTGGCGACGGCCCTTCAGCGGCTCCGGGAAAGGATCCCCAAGCAGCTGGCCGACGAATCGCGCAAGATCTGCGCGGGAGCTCTTCAGAAAGTGTTGATGAAGGTGGCCTTCCGCAATCCGGGCCTCCGCCTCACCAACATCCTCAGGACCCTGCCGCCGGAAGCTGATCTGGAGGAGCTCAAGGCCCTTGTCGCACCCATTGTGGACAAGGTGAGCGGGATCAAGAGGGTCGAAGGCGATCACGTAGATTAGGCCGCCCATTTCTTCTTTCCTTGTCGCTGTTTGCCATGTCATGAAAACAATCTATTAGAGCTGCGACAAGCTATCTTTGTAATATAACTTTATTCTGGGTAATGATTGCAACGTTATTCCCTTTACTTGATCCCTCCCTTTGTATGTATTTTTACCCTACGCTTTTAGGGAACTTGCCGGTGCAGGCACCTGGGCCGCGAGCGCTGAGTGCGGGACGTCAGCAGCCTGCTGGCGGTGCCGCTACCGGCAAGAAACCTTGTCGCAACTAGTTGCAGCTCACTTAAGTTGCTGAGCGAACTCGAAACAAAGTAAGGGCGCTAGCGGCTCACTTAAGTTGCTGAGCGGACTCGAAGCAAAGTAAGGGCGCTAGCAGCTCGCTTAAGTTGTTGAGCGGACTCGAAACAAAGTGAAGGCGCAACTAGCAACAAGTTGGTTCCTCCGCGCACAGGTTTTCCATACAAAGTGTGATCGTTCAAGGGAGGTAACTTAAAATTTAAAAAATTTGATTGCTCAAACTTTGGCAACTTAGCTTTTCTGTTGTTTGCTTCCTGGCAAGGCGAAACTTCCTTGAGCGACGCCCGGTCCATACCACTATCTTCTCCTTCCCCCCCGGCAAACTTGTGGGCGAGGGAACCTTCTTTTACTTGAGAAAAAAGAAAGGAGAGAAAATAGAGATATGGAGCCTTACGGCTCGTTATTGCTTACCGTGGGGTAGGTGCTGCACAAAGTGTCAGATCATATATGCCAAAAATAGAAAGCATGAAATCGACAAAATGTGCGGAGCACATGAGCTTTACTTATGCACGGGGTCTGCGCCCGGCTTTGTACAAAGGATTACATGCAACAGCGGCAAGACTTGTACAAAAGGTGGTTGCCGGAACAGGTTCCGACAACCGCGCCTTACGGGTAAAACTTACGAAGATGCTCAATGTTCCAGGAGTTGCTCACCGGAATTCCATCTTCGGTCTCAAGGCGGACAACGCCAGGCCTAGTGACTCGTTTCACTCGGTAAGGGCCTTCCCACTTCGGCGTCAACTTGTTGGAATTCTTGGCGGACTGAACACGCCGAAGAACAAGGTCGCCTTCCTCGAGACTTCTGGCATTAACTTTGCGGCTATGGTAGCGGCGCAAAGCTTGCTGGTAGCGAGCAGCTTGCACAGCAGCCTGAAGACGGTCTTCCTCAAGGAGCAGCGCGTCATCTTGTCGCAGCTGCTCTTGCTCGAGCTCATCATAAGCGAGCACTCGAGGTGACCCGTATACGAGTTCCGTGGGGATAACTGCCTCTGCTCCATAGACTAGAGCGAAAGGTGTCTGTCCAGTGGCTCGATTTGGCGTCGTCCTGATCGACCAAAGAACCACCGGCAGCTCCTCGATCCAGTTTCTTCCGCACTTGTGCAGCCTGTCGAAAGTTCTGGTCTTGAGCCCGCGCAGCACTTCAGCATTTGCCCTCTCCGCTTGACCGTTGCTTCTCGGGTGAGCAACAGAAGCGAAGCAGACCTTGGCGCCAAGATCTTGGACGTACTGCTTGAAGGTGCGGCTCGTAAATTGTGTGCCGTTGTCGGTGATTATCCTGTTAGGGATCCCGAAGCGGCAAACAATCGACCTGAAGAACTTGACTGCTGACTGTGCTGTCACCTTCCTCACTGTTTCCACTTCCGGCCACTTTGTGAACTTGTCGATTGCAACGTACAAGTACTCAAAGCCCCCGATAGCTCGGGGAAAGGGGCCGAGGATGTCAAGCCCCCAGACCGAAAATGGCCAGGATAAAGGGATTGTCTGGAGAGCTTGAGCTGGTTGGTGTATCTGCTTGGAATGGAACTGGCACGCTTCACACTTGGTTACTTGTGCAGTTGCATCCTGGAGGGCTGTTGGCCAGAAGAAACCTTGCGGAATGCTTTGCCGACAAGTGCTCTTGCGCCAATGTGGTGACCACATATGCCTCCATGTATTTCTGCCAACAGCTTCTGTCCGTCTTTCCGGTGAATACACTTCAATTTCACTCCGTTGAGTCTTCTTCTGTACAGTGTCTTTTCGACAAACTGGTACATACTTGACTGCCGGGCTACTCTTTCCGCTTCTTCTTGCTCTTCGGGAAGTTCTCCTGTCTGAAGGAAACGGACAATCTGCTGCGCCCATGCTGGAGCTTGTGGCTCGACAACAAGGACTAAAGGCAAATCTGCGGCTGCGGGAACGTCCGCTTCTACGGCAAGAACCTGCGGCTCTGCCGGAGCGCGACGTTCCCCGGCAAGTTTGCCGGAGCAAAACTTGTCGGGAGCTTCTGCTTCAACGGAACAAACCCTGGGGTTTGCCGGAGCAGACTGCTCCTCAGCGCTTTTGGCGTTGATCTTGGGGACCTTCTTGGCGGCGGCTTCGGGAAGCTCTGCCGGCAAATAGTCACCAAAAACCAACTTCCTCTTCTTGCTCTCTCCAGTTGATGGCGTCACGGACGGTTGAGTCAGCTTGAGCACAAAGATCCCTGGTTCCACAGGTAACTTAAGTGCGGCGCACTTTGACAGGCCATCTGCAATGGCGTTCTGAGCTCTTGGAACATGCTCCATCTGCAGGCCGTCAAAGTGCTCTTCTAGCTTCCTCACTTCGTCGACGTAAGCTTCCATCAACGGACTCTGATAATTCTTGTTTACTTGGCAGACGACCAGCTGTGAGTCACCCCTGACAATGAGCTTCTTGATCCCAAGGTCTGCCGCGATCCGGAGACCGGCAAGCAAGCCTTCATACTCTGCAGTATTGTTTGTTGCTTGCTCCTTGGGAAAGTGCATTTGGACTACGTACTTGAGGTGCTCTCCAGTGGGTGCGACAAGCAGCACACCAGCGCCAGCGCCTTGCAGCGAAAAGGCACCATCAAAGTACATCAGCCACTCTTTGCTTACTTCCTTGTCGGGGATGCTCATTTCTGGAATTTCTTCATCTGGTGTTGGAGTCCATTCTGCTATGAATTCTGCCAATGCTCTGCTCTGGATAGTTGAAGTACTTTCAAACTTGAGGCCAAAGCTTGACAGTTCCAGTGCCCACTCAACAATCCTGCCTGTCGCTTCTGGATTCTGCAGTATCCTCTTCAGCGGAAAGCGAGTGACAACTGTGATCTCGTGTGCTTGGAAGTAATGGCGCAGCTTTCTCGAGGCCATGAGAAGACCGAAAAGCAACTTATGCACACCAGAGTACCTTGACCTAGCCCCCTGCAGAAGGGAGCTGACAAAGTAAACTGGGCGCTGCACCATTTTCTTCTGTATCTCCTCGTGCATCTGTGCAGGTTCATCTTTGTCGGGACCAGAGCTTGTCGGGGGAGCGCCCTGCTTGTCGCTGGATGTGCTTGCCGTGGTTGCGGGCTCGTCATCTGCCTCCCTCTCTGCTACTAACGCAGCACTAACCACTTGATTGGTTGCCGCTATGTACAGCAGCAACTTCTCTTGTGGCTTAGGTGCGACAAGTATTGGAGGGGAGGATAGGTATATCTTCAAGTCTTGCAGCGTAGCCTCCGCTTCCAGAGTCCATCTCATTGGACCTGCCTTTTTCAATAATTTGAAAAAGGGCAGGGCGAGCTCAACAGACCTAGAGATAAACCTGCTGAGAGCAGCCACGCAACCGGCAAGTCTTTGTACATCTTTGACGCGCTTGGGTGCTTCAATCTGCTCAATGGCCTTGATCTTGTCGGGATTGGCTTCAATTCCCCGCTGAGACACGAAGAACCCGAGAAGCTTGCCGGAGGGGACTCCAAACACACACTTCTCTGGGTTGAGCTTGAGGCTGATCTTGCGCAGATTTGCAAAGGTCTCGTCTAAATCTTGTATGAGGGTTGCTCTGTCCTTGCTCTTGACTACTATATCATCCATGTAGGCTTCCACATTTCTGTGTATTTGCAGCTCAAGAGCGACATGGACTACTCTTGCAAATGTTGAACCAGCATTTTTTAATCCGAAAGGCATCCGTATAAAGCAATACGTGCCACATGGAGTAATAAATGCGGTCTTCTCCTCATCCTCTTCTGCCATGAAGATCTGATGATATCCTGAGTATGCGTCAAGAAATGAAAGCAAATCACATCCGGCTGTGGAGTCAACAATCTGGTCAATGCGCGGCAAAGGAAATGGGTCTTTGGGACAATCTTTGTTAACATCGGTAAAATCGATACAAAGTCTCCATTTCCCATTCGCCTTGCGCACGACTACAGGATTGGCCAACCACGTGGGATGGAGCACTCCTCTGACAAGGCCTGCTGCTTCCAGTTTCTTGATTTCTTCTGCAATGAATTGTTGGCGCTCCACTGCTTGTTTCCTGAGTTTCTGCTTGACGGGCCGCGCATGAGGACAAACGGCAAGGTGGTGCTCAATTACTTTCCTGGGAACACCGGGGATGTCAGACGGTTGCCACGCAAACACGTCGACATTCGCCCGCAGGAAAGCAACGAGCGCGCTTTCCTATTTGGGGTCGAGAGTGGCACTGATGGTGAAGGTGCCACCAGTGCCGTCCTCCTTGGCGGACACCTTCTTCGTTTCTGGCGGAGCTGCCATCGTCTTCTTACACTTGCCGGTGGAGCTCGATGGTGCGTCCTCGACGGCAGCGCAGCACTCCGAAGAGGTGCGCTTGCCGGAGTGGGCATCAGAGCTCTTGCCGGACTTGGTCTTCTTCCCCCCGGGAGCTTCAGCGGCAAGTGGCTTGTGATCTGCTGCGGCTGCTGCTTCCCGGTAGATCTTGTCGGCACAGATAAGTGCATCCTTCTTGTCGCCAGGGACAGAGATGACGCTTATCAGGCCTGGCATCTTCAACATGTTATACGCGTAATGAGAGGCTGCCATGAACTTGGCGAGTGCTGGACGGCCAAGTATCCCATTGTAAGGCAGTGGAATATCGGCAACGTCAAATGTGACCCTCTCAGTCCTGAAGTTCAGCTCGCTGCCAAATGTCACTGGCAGCGTGACTTTCCCCTTCGGCTTGCTCCTTCCCGGGTTGATTCCTTGGAATATGCCGGTCTCTTCGAGCTCGCTGTCGGGGATCTGGAGTTTCTGGAGTACAGCGGAGGAGATCAGGTTCAAGTCGGCCCCGCCGTCAACTAGCATCTTGGTGACCTTGAGGTTGCGGATAGTTGGTTAAACCAACATCGTCAAACACCCGACCGCAGTTGTGCGATCAGGGTGGTCCTCAATGTCAAAGATGATAGGCGTGCTGGACCATTTCAGAAGTTTGCGCGATTCGATAGGTGGTTCCACTGCATTGACTTCCCGCACCCA
Source organism: Triticum urartu (assembly GCF_003073215.2). Lineage (NCBI taxonomy): Eukaryota > Viridiplantae > Streptophyta > Magnoliopsida > Poales > Poaceae > Triticum > Triticum urartu. The sequence continues at coordinate 119,884,568 of NC_053022.1, forward strand.
CTGCTTGAGTTGGCGGTGTGAAGTGTGCAGAGAGGCACCGCCGTCAACGTACAAGACCTCTGTGGCTTTCTGAAACTCCTGCTCACTGGTCTCGACATCATCCATGTCTTCATCGTCGTCGTCTTCATCGTTGTCGCGGCCGCGGGGAGGTCTATCTCCTTGCCGCTGCTTGGCCTTGCCACGACGTCCTCCCCGGCCGGCATGCTTCTTGCCGGATTCTGCAGCACCTCCTTGGGCCCTCTCCTTGTCGGGTCGCTCGTACTCAGCCTTTTGCTGCTGGACAAGCTGCTCGACCTTCTTGCAGCTTTGGAGGTCATGGCCCTTGGTGCGGTGAATCTTGCAGTACTGCTTGTCGGAGCCGTCCTGCTTGTCGGCAACTGCCACAGCCTGACAGTTGGTGCACGCGGCAACCTCCTTGCCGGAGCTACCAACCTTGGCTTGCTTGGCGCCACCTTCGTTGCCGGACTGCTCAACGACTAGCACCTCTTTGCCTTTCTTCTTCCTGTTCCGCCGCCGGTTCTTCTTTGCCGGGGCAGCATCCTCACTGTCAGATCCTTCTGCTCCGGTCTTCTCTCCGGGGAGTTTCCTTCCTTCCTCAGCACGTGCACACTTGTCGGCCAGGGCGTATAGCTCACTGACGTCTCTGATCCTGCACATCGCCATCTCCTCCCGCATCCTGCGGTTACGCACGTTCTGATGGAACGCGCTGATGACCGCGGCGGGGTGGACGTCTGGGATGTTATACTGTACACGGCTGAACCTCTGAATGTACTTGCGCAGGGGCTCTCCTTCCTTCTGGGAGAGCAGATGAAGGTCACTCTCTTGGCCATGAGGTTTGTGGCCGCCTGTAAAAGCGCCAACAAACTGATGGCACAGGTCTGCCCAGGAGGATATGGAGTTGTCCGGCAAGTGCATGAGCCAGGACCTGACGTTGGGCTTGAGCACCAACGGGAAGTAGTTGGCAAGGATCTTGTCGTCTCGCCCCCCGACAGCCTGCACCGCGATGGTGTAGATGCTGAGGAACTCCGACGGATGCGTCTTGTCGTCGTACTTCTCTGGTACGTCTGGTTTGAAATTCTTTGTGCTGGGCCACTGGACTTGCCGCAGCTCACGAGTGAACGCAGGGCAACCTACCGCGTACGGCAAGTCGCTTGGTTCCCCTGGCGCATGCATGTCAACAGAGGGCCCAGCGCGCTGGTCTGACTGACGTCGCGCTTCTCTCCGGCGCTCGATGCGAGTACGAGCATCTTCTTCTTGTCTTTCTTGAAGAACTTGGCGCTGATTGCGACGAGCTCGCAGATCTGATGACGCGGTGGAGTCGCTGTCGAGGTGGATCCGGCGAGTCGGCGATCTTGGCCTTCGGGGCGGAGAGTGCACAGTAGTTGCACCCCCACCAGTCTTGTCGTCTCCGGCTCGCGCCTGGCTGGCTTGCCGTGGCTGCGACGTGCTCGGCTGCCGTGGAGTGTCGCCGTTGGCGAAGCCGATGAGACTCTGGATGGTGGCCCTCCAATCGTCGATCTTGTCCGCTGTTGGAGGGTAGTCTAGGAGCAGTTGAGCTCGCGCCAAAGCTTCTGCTGCAGTGGCGGGTGGCAGTGGCGAACGGTGCGAGGAGCGGGATATGCTCGGACTTCTAACCACGTTAGAAGGAGCAGTATCCCGTCCAGGCGACCGTGTCTCGCTCGCGCCAGCAGGTTGACGTGCATGGTGGTCCTGAGCGCTCCGTGATCCACCAGCTCGATCTTGGTCTAGCGAACGCATGGTACCGTGAGTACCATGACACTGCCGGTCCCGCGCCTCCTGAGATGGGCGCGGTGCATGTACGGACGCCGAGGTCTTGGAGTGCGCCCGGTCGTTGTGGGAACCGGCTACGCCGCCAATGGGTAGCGCAGCCCTGTCCTTGGACCTGGCAGCACCGCGAGCTCCCTCGTCGATGCCCGTTCTTCCGCCGGCGTCTGCCCCACCAACTGTTTGCTCCGGTGGTGGTTGGCTCGGCGCGGACGGAGCAGCTGCCTCCGAAACCTTCTTCTTCGGCGGCATGTTGATGAAGATGATGAAGATCTAGCTCGAGAGAATGCCGGATCTGGTTCACACAATTTCGACCCCCTACCTGGCGTGCCAAAGATGCCGGGGTACTGATCCGCGGGCACCTATGGGACCGGCGGACCGGGTCCCTTTCGGTTCGGCGGGGGCGGAGATCGTGCAAAGAGCAAATCGAGGCAATGCACGCGAGCGATTTACCCAGGTTCGGGCCGCACGGATGCGTAAAACCTTACTCCTGCTTTGTGGTTTGTATTGATTTCTTGCTCGGGAGCGCGAAGTGCTACAGTACACTTCAGTAGCTAACGAGACCGAGCGTGAGTGTTCGAACCCCCCTCTACGTTGCACACGGGCCTCCTTTTATATGCTCAAGGGGTCACCGACAGGTGGCAACGGAGGTAAAGGGCAAAAATGGAAAGGTGCTGTGGTAGGCACAGCTACCCGCTACAGTGTATCATACCTAACCCTGACGGCAGGGGACAAGGGCATTAAATGCCCGTCTGTGTCGCTTAAACAGTGCGAAAAGGGACCGTCAGGGACGCCACCGTTCCCACGATGGCGATCTTGTCAGCGCCGCTTGCCACCGCGCACCGCAAGCTGCACAGCCTTCCGCCACGTACGCCTGGAGGGGTCCCAGAGCGACACGTTGGTGGAAGTGCTGGAGCGCGGGCACAGTGGTGTCTTGCCGCGGCAAGCGCCTTGCCGCGGTTGTTGTCTTGTTGCACCCGGGAGCTTGTCGCTCACCGGGCCTTGCCGGGACGCGTGGTGCGTCGCGGCAAGTTCCTTGGAATGCCTTGGGTGGCCTTCCCGGCAAGCTCCTCTTGCCGGGGTCTTGGGATGCTTTTGTTAGCCTTCCCGGAAAGCTCCTCTTGCCGGGGTCTTGTCTCTTTGACTTGGATACTTTGTTCTTGAATGGCTCCAAAGGGACCACGGAGGACCTTGGCGGTCACCTGGCAAGCCTTGCCGCGGGATGCTGCGACTGCCCGTGCACAAGTTCGGGATACTAGGGTACCCCTACTCTAGTACACCGACAACTATTAAGAGGGGTGCAGCGTTCAAAACTTTGATTCTCTGATGCTAAACCCAAATCATACGGAAGTTGTGAGAGAAATCTCTTTGTGTTCCAAGCAAATACCTGCCAGCAAGAGACTGTGATCTTCTTCGTTGCGAGAGATTTGTGTCGGACTGAGGAGTTAGCATTACTTGTTCATCAAGTAATGTTACCGTCGCTCCAAAATCTGACCGTTGTGAACGTGTCGGTTGGCCATGAAGGAAATATGCCCTAGAGGCAATAATAAAGTTGTTATTTATATTTCCTTATATCATGATAAATGTTTATTATTCATGCTAGAATTGTTTTAACCGGAAACTTGATACTTGTGTGAATACATAGACAAAACACAGTGTCCCTAGTATGCCTCTACTAGACTAGCTCGTTAATCAAAGATGGCTAAGTTTCCTAACGATGGACATGTGTGGTCATTTGATGAATGAGATCACATCATTAGGAGAATGATGTGATGGACAAGACCCATCCGTTAGCTTAGCATAATGATCATTAAGTTTTATTGCTATTGCTTTCTTCATGACTTATACATATTCCTTTGCCTATGAGATTATGCAACACCCGAATACCAGAGGAATACCTTGTGTGCTATCAAACATCACAACGTAACCGGGTGATTATAAAGATGCTCTACAGGTATCTCCGGCATAGATCGAGATTAGGATTTGTCACTCTTAGTATCGGAGAGGTATCTCTGGACCCTCTCGGTAATGCACATCATGATAAGCCTTGCAAGCAATGTGACTAATGAGTTAGTTACGAGATGATGCATTACGGAACAAGTAAAGAGACTTGCCGGTAACGAGATTGAACTAGATATGAAGATACCGACGATCGAATCTCGGGCAAGTAACATACCGATGACAAAGGGAATGGCATATGTTGTCATTACAGTTTGACCGATAAAGATCTTCATAGAATATGTAGGAACCAATATGAGCATCCAGGTTCCACTATTGGTTATTGACCGGCGAGGTGTCTCGGTCATGTCTACATAGTTCTCGAACCCGTAGGGTTCGCATGCTTAACGTTTGATGACGATTTGTATTATGAGTTATGTGTTTTGGTGACCGAAGATTGTTCGGAGTCCCGAATGAGATCACGGACATGACAAGGAGTCTCGAAATGGTCGAGGGGTAAAGATTGATATACTGGACGATAGTATTCATACACCGGAAGTGTTTCAGAATGTATCGGGTACGTATCGAAGTACCGGGGGGTTACCGGAACCCCTCGAGGGAAAGATATGGGCCACATGGGCCATAGGAGGGAGGCAAGCCAGTCCACAAGGGTGGCGCACTCCCCCTGATAACCCACAAGTATAGGGGGTCGCAACAGTTTTCGAGGGTAGAGTATTCCACTCAAATTTATAGATTTGACATAAGGGGAGCCAAAGAATATTTGAAGGTATTAGGAACATATTGTGTGAACTCCTGAAGGATTCCAGCCTCTTCCATGAATGGGGTGTGCGGCCATTCGCACAGCCGTACTTCCGCCAACCTCCAAGGATGGAGATCACTGTCAGATGACTCCCCATTAACACCCTTCGAGTTCTTCTTGGAACCAAACTTCCTAAAGATATTCATGGTTTTCCTATGAACAAAAATTCTGAAATTTATTAGCCCACAAAATTTTCTCAACAAAACTTCACAAAAATGATACCAACTACTCATAGTGATACATAGAGGCCATATCACGCATTCAAACTACTTAGGACTCTAATAATTCAACATGCAAGCTCATCTACAAAAGCACCCAGAGTAGATAATTATTCAAAATATAAACCACTAAAACAAAAACTAATTGGACAAACGGTGGAGTCACACACCAAGCAACAATCCCCCAAAACAGTTTCGGAATCAGAGCTTCAAGCAAAGAGATTGAAATCTGCGGGCTTGAGAGCAAGAACACGGGAGAGAGAGCAATGGAGAATTTTTTCTGGAGGTAAGTGATGATGTGGTGTGAAGGGATAAGTGAGGGGGCCCACATGGGGACCACAACCCACCAGGGCGCGCCCAAGTGAGTTGTGCCCACCTGGTGCACCTCCCTATGATATTATTTGCACCATAAATTTAGAAATATTCAGAAAAACAACCGTATTAAATTTTCAAAGCATTATGAGAACTTCTATTTTTGGGTCATTTTTTATTGCACGGGAAATTCAGAAAACAGACAAAACATGGCATTTTATTTTATTTAACTAATAAAAACAGAAAACAAAAAGTATGGACAGAAGGTAGTGCTTACTAAATTCATCAACTTCATACTGCTAAAAAATGATCCATTAATAAGGTTGATCAAGTCTTATGAACAACCACTTTCGATTAGCATGAAACTGAAGAACTTTCGTAAATCACTAAGTTACCTCAAAGGGGATATGAATGTCCCCAACAATAAGCATTTCATATTTCTTTTTGACAGTAGGTAGAGGTATTTGAAAACTTCCAATAGTGATTGTTGAAGATTTTTCAATAACATTAATACTATTCACTTGGAATTGTTTCTTCGGAGAGTGCATCGTATGCTCATTACCATTGATATGAAAAGTGACCTTGCTTTTATTGCAATCAATAACAACCCCTGAAGTATTCAAGAAGGGTCTACCAAGGATAATCGACATGTTGTCATCCTCGGGCATCTCAAGTATAACCAAGTCAGTCAAAATAGTAACTTTAGCAACAACAACGGGCACATCCTCATAGATACCGATAGGTATGGCAGTTGATTTGTCAGCCATTTGCAAAGATATCTCAGTAGGTGTGGGTTTATTCAAATCAAGTCTTTTATATAAAGAGAAAGGCATAACACTAACACCAGCTCCTAAATCACACAAAGCAGTTTTCATATAATTCTTTTTGATAGAGCAAGGTATAGTTGGAATTCCTGGATCTCCAAGTTTTTTAGGTACTGCATCTTTAAAAGTATAATTAGCAAGCATAGTGGAGATTTCATCTTCCAGTATTTTTCTATTATTTGTGATGATGTCTTTCATATACTTTGCATAAGGAGGCATTTTCAAGATATCAGTCAAGCGAGAACGCAAAAAGACTGGCCTCAGCATTTCAGCAAAGCGTTCAAATTCTTCATCATCATTCTTTTTAGTTGACTTGGGTGGAAAAGGCATAGGTTTTTGAATCCACGGTTCTCTTTCTTTACTGTGTTTTCTAGCAACATAGTCTCTTTTGTCATACCTTTTATTCTTAGGTTGTGGGTTATCAAGATCAACAGGTGGTTCTATCTCAACATCATTGTCTGGTTCTTTATTATTTGGCTGAGAGTCTTCATAAACATCAACATTATCTTTTTCATTATCACTAGGTGAGTGTTCATTACCAGGCTGAGTTTCAGCATCCGAGATAGAAACTTCATTATCTATGTCAAGAAGTTTCTCTATTTCGGGTTCACTAGGAGCATGTGAAGTCCTATCATTCTTCCTTTTCTTTTTCCTTTTCTTTTTAGAAGAACTAGGTGCAGTGGTGTTGTTCCTTTGTGAATCATGTTCAATTCTTTTTGGGTGTCCCTCAGGATAAAGTGGTTCCTGAGTCATTTTACCTCCTCTAGTTGCAACTCTAACAACAAAGTCATGTATATTATTATTCATTTCATCAAGCAACTCTCTTTGAGATTTAGCAACTTGTTCTAACTGAGTTTAAACCATAGAAGCATGCTTTCCAACACATCTAACATCATTTGAGATTCTAAATAACAAGTCACTCAATCGAGCAATCATATCAGAATTGTATTTCAGTTGTTTCATAACATTTGCATTGAAGTGATCTTGTTTTCTAATGTAGTTTTCAAACTCATAAAGGCATTGGCTAGGGTGCATATTGTGAGGATTGTCATTATCATTGAACTTCATTAGAGAATTTACCTCTACCACCTTAGGCAGTGGTGGTGTATTAAGCCCATGTATTTCTTCAAAGGAGGTAAATTTTTAACATCCTCAACTTTAATACCTTTTCCTTCATAGATTTATTTGCCTCTTGCATATCTTCAGGACTGAGATATAATATACCCCTCTTCTTTGGAGTGGGTTTAGCTGATGGTTCAGGAAGAGTCCAGTCATCATAATTTTTCAATATATTATTCAATAATTCTCCAGCTTGCCCAACAGTTCGTTCCCTGAAAACACAACCAGCACAACGATCTAGGAAATCCCTAGAAGCATCGGTTAGTACATTATCGAAGACATCAAGTATTTCATTTTTCTTAAGAGGATGACCAGGCAAAGCATTAAGTAACTGGCAAAGCCTCCCCCAAGCTTGTGGTAGACTCTCTTGTTTAATTTGCACAAAGTTAAATATTTCCTATAAAGCAACTTGTTTCTTATGAGCAGGGAAATATTTTTCAGAGAAGTAATAAATCATATTATGGGGACTACGCACAAAACTAGGACCAAGAGTATTGTACCAAGCTTTAGCATCACCATTTAATGAGAATAGAAATCATTGGAGAATAAAGTAATAGTGAGTTTTCTCATCATGAGTAAAAAGGGTGGCTATGCCATTCAACTTAGTAAGATGTCCACAACAGTTTCAGTGTCATAACCATGGAAAGGATCAGATTCAACCAAAGTAATTAACTCTGAGTCGACACAGAATTCATAGTCCTTATCATCAATAAAGATCGGTGAAGTAGCAAAATTAGGATCATATTTCGTTCTATCATTCAGAGATTTTTCTTTATACTTGCATAATAATTTCTCTAGATCATATCTATCCCTACAAGCAAGAATATCTCTAGTTTTCTCCTCATTCATAACATAACCTTCCGGTACCTTAGGCAATTCATATCTATGAAGGCTAGTTCTAGCAGGTGTTTCAGGAGATTCAGTTTCAAGCTCATCATCAGATTCAACAACATCATGTTGTATTACTCTAGCAATTTATTTGTCAAGAAATTCACCAAGTGGCACATCATCATTATCAAGCAAGGTACTAGCATCATCATAAGCATTATCCATAGCAGAAGTAGCATCATCAACAACTTGCGACATATCAGAATTAATAACATGTGGTGGTGTTGCAAGTTTACTTATAACAGAAGGTAAATCTAAAGCAGAACTGGATGGCAGTTCCTTACCTCCCCTCGTCTTAGAGGAAAAAATCTTAGTCTTAGCATCCTTCAGATTCTTCATAGTGATAAATTGATAATAATCCCAAGTGACTCAACAAATACAATTATGGTCCCCGGTAACGGCACCAGAAAAAGGTCTTGATAACCCACAAGTATAGGGGATCGCAACAGTTTTCGAGGGTAGAGTATTCAACCCAAATTTATAGATTGGATACAAGGGGAGCCAAAGAATATTTGAAGGTATTAGCAGCCGAGTTGTCAATTCAACCACACCTGGATATTAATTATCTGCAGCAACGTGATCAGTAGCAAAGTAATATAATAGTTTTGATAATAGTGACAGGAGTGACAGTAACGGTAACAGTGATAGCAGTAGTTTTTGTAGCAAGTGCAATAGTGACAATAGCAGTAGTAACTTAGCAAGAACAATATA